>NW_009220247.1:321-23966 GCF_000690835.1 Fulmarus glacialis | reverse complement strand
ATGTTATTTGTACTAAAAGTGAGGAGATGGTTATCTTTTTTTGTCAGCAGGAGCGAAAGGTCAGCAATAAATCTTCAAGCATTTCTGTTATTTCCATATTTGTTCAATGCTGTGATGTCCTGCTACCGCATTTAGATGTCTTTGACGCTATGTCATGAATTATTCCTTTTTTTCCTGACAGTTTCGAGTGTTCACTGCTCCCTTCCACAAGGTAGGCTTTGCAGATTTCTGGCTGGCTGATCAGCTCAACAGCCTGGTTGTGATACTCATGGACCTGGAATACATGATCTGCTTCTACAGCTTTGAGGTTCAGTGGGAGGACAATGCTGGACTTCTGGCAAATACAGGTAGAGTAATGCTGACGAGCCATGCGAAACTCTGAGCAGGGCAACTTCATAATCATCCATCTGTTTTGAAGAGGGCTGCCAGTGACATAGGAAACTAAAATAATTGGCATTTCCTGTAAACACAGCATTAAAGAGATTCTCCCCTTTCTTACTTCCAGCCAGAGAAATGGAATTTCACATCAGTGTTCATTTCCTAATCCAGTCATTTGGCTTGACTTGTATATTCATCCAAGAATTTAGACACAGCACTTGTTGATTGGAAAGAGAAATCCATTTTCCTGGCATTGTTTTTTTTATTTCATAGTGGTTTAACCATGTATTTGCTTTTAGCCTGTTCCTGTTGCATGAGCTTGGTAACCACAATTTTCTGTGCTGTAGCTGCTTCTTACAGGCTCCGTTGCAGTACCCTCAAGCAAGAGAGGATGGAGAAACTTCCTCAGAGCTTGTTAGTGCCACCCTTTATTCAATTAGAGTTGATGCTGTGACACCAGGGTTGTGTGTGCTCTGCCTCTTCTCTCCTTTCTAGCCAGAAGAGCTGCAGAGTTGGCATATGAATTTTGACTTTGGCCTTCCCAGTGGCAAAACAGTACCTGTCTCCTCCTGGATCAGGCTGTTGTCTTTCCATTTCAAGCAGTGACTGCTGGCAAATCGTGTTGTCTGATGGTTTTGACACTTGCTGAAAGAATTTGCAGTATGCTTCAATAAGCATAAGTGTTCACTTTGTTCTTCCAATCTGTCGGATCTTTCTCTTCCCTTTAAGACAGTGTTGCAAGTAACTGTATTTATTAAAAATAAAATAAATAAAGCAACTGAGGGGATAACAACTTCTCCTCTTACAATCCAAACAGTGGAATGATAGCACAGTGCTTTGGGATAAATATCAGCTAATAACTTGTCTCCGTTAGTCTAAATAAAAAACAAATGTTTGTTAGTCAGTGGGGTGTTTGGTTTAGATGTGCTGAGCAAGACAGCATAAGAATATGGCATGCTTGGAGGTTCTAGGCAAAGCTGGGGTTTTCCTGGTCGTTTCATCAATAAGAAGGCTTTCAAACATCAGGGGTGTGACACAGTGTCATGCTGGTATAGTTGCATCTTACCCCAGTTGTTTGCTTTTTTCTTTCTTTTTTTTTTTTTTAAAAAAAAGAACAAAAAAAAGCCCAAACACATACTGAAGTATGTTTTTTCCTATTGCAATATACAAGAATAATGGGTCAAGGACATCTTAGGCAAAGTAGCCTTCTTGAGCTGTCCTGCAGAGTTTGGAAATGCTCTGCAATTTATGCACAAAAATTCAGTGTCGAAGGCCTTTTGTAATTCCATCCTTAATTTGATTACTCACAGTGCTGCCAGCAGCACAAAATAAATTTAAAAATAAATTCTTTCTAATCTTCTTGCATGTTAATTGTACTGGCAGCAGTGAAAGAGTTAGATGATGATCTGTCTGGATGTTATTGATATCATGTCACCTGAATACCTCGGAGAAGGAGTAAAGGGCTTCAGGATACTTTCTGGTGATGAGCTTCTCGCTGTTCGGGATAGGTGTGTGTGCATACGTGTGTGTGCCTAAGTACGAGACATCGATGGGGAATTACTTTCATGTCAAGTGATATTACTCTTACAGAAAAGAAGACGATAGGAGTTCTTAAACTTACTGACTCTGTGTCCCTGAAACTTTTTTCTTGCAGATAATCAGATTTGTTACAGCTACTCCTACGGAGTGAGAGCAGTTGTCCAGTGCATCCCTGCTTGGTTGCGATTCATCCAGTGCCTGCGCCGTTACCGAGATAACAAACGGGCCTTTCATCTGGTTAACGCTGGAAAATATTCCACCACCTTCTTCGTGGTGACATTTGCAGCCCTCTACAGCACTCACAAAGGTATTGGTTATTTTGGAAAATCCTTTGCAAGTCATGGGATTTGCTTTTTATATGGGAGAAGCTCAGAATTTGGCATCCCACTGAAGCATGAACTTTTGTCTTTTGGCACCTGTGAAACATCTCAGTGGAAAGGCAAAGGCCTGCCTGGCTTGCAGAGGGTATTTTAAGATCATCTTTTAGGTATTTTTTGCATACGTGGTCTGCTTAGAACTGCACTTCAGGAGTGTGAGAGACAATTTCCAGGTTTCTCTCTGAAAAGGAGAAAATTGAAATACCTGTCAGTTTTTGCTGTGAAGGGAGGTTGAATGGGAGGTGTATGGGGAAAGGGATGATATAGGAAATGCTTCTCCCTTGGCATTTGTGAATAGCTAACCTGGATCATTTCAATAAAGTCGGTCCATCATTCCTGAACACAGGGAGATGTGCACAGTGCTGGGAAAATGCCCTGTCTGAATTTTCCTGTGTGTTTTTATCCATGTTTTTTTCTGCAGCTGGTAGGGAGTTTTTTCCAATCCATTTAACTGCAGATTGAGCTCTGATCCCTGAAGTTCCCCATCTCCCTGGAAACGACAATTACTCAATTCTGCTCTTGTTCTGAAGGAAAAAGCTTTTAGTTTCTGCACTTCAGGCAGTCGCCCTGCCTTTCATTGTTCTGAAGTCCTGAAAGCTGTATTCTTTTATTTGAAAATATCTGCCTTTTATATCTCCAGAAATTAGCAACCACACACGCTCGTGAGCAATTACTTATCCTGAAATATGATTGTGGTGGGGCAGGGAGAAGTATTCAAGGCATGCTTCTAGTTAACATGGTTTTTTGGAGGGGTGGCAGGGTTATTAGAAACCTTCCTGTGGCCAAGAAGTGGCTGTTTTGACGTAGCTGGGCCTGAAGTCACACCGATAATGTTTGCCAAGCCTTGCATTTTAACGGCAGAGAAGCGCACTGGTGCGAGCTAGCTGAAGGCTGGAAGTCGGGCGCTCTGTATCCGGAGGTGCACGCAAACCTGGTGTGGGAGCATCAGTGGTGGATGGAGCGCCTGGCCCCTCTGTGCATCTCCTCCCCGCTGCTGTGTCCCCGGAGCTTGTTCCCGTTTTAACTTGTTTGCTCAGTGACATTCTGCAGCTCTTCAGTTCCAGCCCTGCAGTCCAGTTAGTCACCGCTGCCAAACCCCGAGATGAGACAAATACAGATCGCCTGGCTATAGTCACTGCTTGTATGCTTTTGTAAACATGTGCTTTTATATACGTATGTAAAAGTGCCTGCTTTGGGGAGGCTGACTAACGCCTCTCTTTCCTGGGGCGGGGGGGGAACGACACTCTGGCAGAGCCGTCTGTGGGAAGGTTGGAGTAGGTTTGGAAGCAAGAGGAAAACCAACATCTGTCAAAATGTCCCGTTGAAGAATTTGACCTGTTTCTACTCCATTTCTACTCCCCTTTAAGTTTGCATCTGTGCCAGTACTGCTGACCCTTCTCCTTGCTGCCATATATAACTGTTGTCTGCTCTTCAAGTCTGGCAGGGAGTGGGTTGTAATGAGCTGTTTATGAGCCAGGCATGGGGCTTGTTCCAGTTGCTGAGAGATGCTTGTGACTCCCAGCTTTTGTCTGTCCGGTTTTGTTAGTGGGAGTCAATAGCACGTAGTTGTTGGTATCCTACAAAAAGATTTGGAAGCTTCGTGGCCTTTGGAAATTATACGTTAGCACAGATTTTGTAAATGTCTCAGTGCCTGGGCTTGTAGCGATTTTTTCAGAGGGCTGCCTAAAGACCTTGCTGTGTCTTCTCAGCCCTGTAGGCCTATTCCCATCCTGCCATAAATGCACTTTCTAATATGCTGTACCTGTTAAGAATCCAATTTTATCTATGTGCTTTACATATATTCCCAGTTCTTTTTGAACTTGGAATCAGATGGTCTATCATCAAGTTGTTATGATGTTACTGTTGAAAATAGATGCACTACTCGCCCACTCCTCTGTGTCTGTCTAAGGGTAGCAGAGACAAACACCAACCTCTTACCTATAAAAACATCTGTTGGGGGCTAGCTGCTTGCTATTAAGAAAGGAAGCACTGCCCAAACCAAGTGTCAAATTGGTAAAGATCCTTACTGCTCTAAATTGCAGTAACTAACGAACATGTTAATTGCTGTGGTAACAAGAGTTTTATTTAAACAGTCTGTGTTTGCAAGCCTCTGACTTACACCTCTGGAATGACAGCTTTTGGCTGCCAGGACAAGAGGGTAGTTGGTGGCCTTTTCTTAGTAGGTCAGGTAACGTACACCAGCGCCTGTTCTCCTCTTGGGAGTCCTGGGGATGTTGCAGCCCTCTGGAAAGGCTTGTCTTCCTCCCTTGATTTGAACATTGAATAATTTGTAGCTGCTCTGTAGGTTTTTAGCTTGTGTCTGCCAGCTGTGTGAAGATGGACAGTGCGGCTGGTGTTGAAAGCCAGCTAATTCATACAGAGTGCGCTTACGGCATTGTTGTGCTGTGTTTTGGTATGCTTGTTGGAAAACAACTCGAACTAAAGCAATGTTCAAATGCTACTTTATTATGTTTAAGTGATGTATGCTGCTTCTAGTCATACGTAGCACTCCCTTCTCCAAACCTGCTGTAGCGAAGGATCCCCCCCAATAACACAGTATACTGGGGGCTCTTGACCAGTATCTATTTCCCCAAAATACCACTGTTTAATAATTCGTATTGCTCGGGCAGTGCATAATTCTGATTCTTTGTTCCCTTAGAGAAGCTGTTTCTTTATTTTTCTTCCTTCTGATTTAGATGCAGAATGCAATTTTCTCTGCTAATTGCAGTTAGGATGTTGGACCGGTAAGATCTATTAGACTTTTCTCTCTCAAACTGGCAATCCTGTGGTCCTGGGACTAGACCAGTTTTACAGAGTTAACACCAAGCTATCATCTCCTGAATTAGTGAAGCTGAAGTGAGAAACGCTACCCTTTAACATCAAAAGACCAGTGCAGGCAGCGGTTGCGTGGACAAATGCCGACTCAAGCTGCCTGCTTCACCGTGGCTCAGAAACACAGCAGCAACCCAAGGGCAACTGTTGCTGAGCTCCCAAAGGAAGAATTCTCAGTATTTTTATATCGCTCAAAGGAATGGGAAGCAAAGGCCGAGTTCTGTAAATATAGTCCTGCGGGGTATGTTTGCACAGGCAAATGAGGCATATCTGTAACTCTAAGCTACCTAGCAACTGGAGTGCGTGTTGCCGGTCCCTGCCCGCTCGCAGCACAGCCGAGCAGAAGCCTCTGCCCCCGTCTCTTTCCTACCCTTGCTTTAATTTCCCTGGCAGTGCTGAGCAGCCTTCCCCCAGAGCTAGCCAACTGAATATTATATTGCCTTATTTAATCCCTACGGAAACCTAAGTGGTGCTGGGGAAACAAATGATTAAGCTCAAGTCTGCAGCAGAGTATTTACCCCAAGTGCGGTGTTATTTTGACACACAACTACTTTTTGCAGTGTTTTCACTCTGCCAAAAGCAGATGCGCTTTCCTTGACAAATGCACCAGTATAGCTGCGTCCACTTCAGTCCAGCTTATAGTAGCATTCCACAGGGATCCCCTCTTGTATAAAGTGTACTTGCATTTACGCTGGCATACCTAGAATAGCCAGCCTTGGTTTCATTCCTCACTCAGACCTGGTTCAGCCTGTGTAAGATAAGGATTGTTGTATGTAGCTGTTCAGCTCTTCTGAGAAACAGTGCAGCTGGAGTTGTGTTGTACTACTCTGAGTGCCGCTCGCTTCTTAAGCTTTATGCATGATTTATGTTCCAGCTTCATTCTTTGTAAAATGAGATGCTTCTTGGTTTTGCTACTGTCAATTTTCTCTTACCTTGTTGCCTTTTGCTCCCATGGTGTCATTGAAAATATCTGGCTCACACAGAATATAGATCTGGCTTCTGTGCTTGAAGAACTGAGCTTCTCGAGTGCTTTGTACTCTTCCATCATTTTCTTGTTTTGTGGGATTTGCTGTTTCAGTGTGAGCATTTGCGTGTTTACCTTGTTTTTTTCAGGAATGCATTCCTGAGCTTAAGCACAAGTACTGGGTTAAAATTGGCTATGTGGGATTTTATCCTTTAACTGAAAGGAAAGATGGTTTATGCAAGTTTTCATTTTCTGTTTTATTTACACACCTTATTCAATGAAATCACTGTGGTCTGGGTAGTATCCAGCTATTTATTAACCTCTGAATTATTCAAAGTTAATCCATGAAGCCAGGAAACTTGAGCAAGCATCTCTTCTTCCATACCGCTCCCATGCCCTTTCCAGGTACTCCAAATAAGACTGCTAAACACTAGCTGTCATTGGCTTGGAAGTGCCGTGGAGAGCCTTTAGGTCGGTCTAAGATAATATAACTGCCATGCACTTTCTCATTAAACAGCCCAGGAAATTGACAGTAATTAAAAATGCAGAAGTTAACTAAATAGGGCTGTCTCTAAAGAGTTGTGCTTCTGTCTGTGCTCTCACCATCGCTTCAGAAACAGGCTTCTCCCGATGAAGTGATGCGTAATTTGTTTTTTTTAAAGCCTTGAGAAAACTGTGAAACTCCTTGCTTTGCCAAGGAATAGAGACGTGAACTGTCAAGGCAAGAGTCATCCTTCGATTAATGGGCTTTTGCAGGAAGGTGTTGGACCATCCCTTACTAATAGAGAGGTTCGAACAGGTCTGACAAGATGAAGATGAATGGGAAATGTGCTGCTTTTTGAAAATATAGTGCAAGATTCCCAGGTCTCGTAACTGCTCCCCACTCCTCGTTAATCACGATGGCTTCAGCTGTTACCAGTGGTGATACCGGCTGGCGTAGCCGACTTCATGCTGGAACGGATCACTGGTTCTCCCACGGTCTGTCCCACCGCAGCTCCGCTGGGGAGGGGTATGACTTCCAGGTGGAGGATAATGGTGCATGGCAGGAAGGAGGAGAGGGTAGTGGCAACATCAAACTTTTGCTGTGGGAGCTGCAGGAGAATACCTGGACTGCACCTTAGCTCTGCTCTTTGCCGGCTGAAGTGCTGGATAGTGGGTTGTGTCACTTAGCCCTTATTGCTGGTTAGAAACTGCAGAGTGCCCCTGTGAAGTGAATTTGTTGGTAGGTGGAACAAAATTAGCTGTGATCCTGAATGGTTACAGCAGGAGACAAGAACAAGGTGATGTGAGAACTGGGACTTTCACAGAAATCAGACATTGGTGCAGCAGCTTGTAATACCTCAACTGAGAAACGTCATTTCATTTCTAGGGAGTGGGGCGTGGGGCAAGGCAAAATAAGTGGACATACAGAATTCAAGCACAAATATTTTTTTTTAAAAAAGTACAAAACTTAAAAAAGAGTGAAGCAAGTAGCATTTGTGAGATCCTGTTCCCTAGTTTATCCCTTGTGTGTTGGTACAAGATCTCCCATCTCTCCCTCTCGCAGCACTGGAAAAGCTGTCAGTGCTGTGGCAAGTCAGATCATTTGTTTTAGGTGTCACAAGAGTCTTAGAGTGCTTGGATTGACCTCTTGAAGTAAAACAAACTTTGTAATGGGATTAAGTGGCTTCTTTCTGAATACTTGCAGTTTTCGCACGGCTTGCCTTAGCACGGCATCCTGGCAACTCCATCAGGATGATTATTTGGAGCCGAAACGTGCAATGTCTGTCACATTGCTGTGAGCTAGGATGAATTTTTGTCTGAAACCCTGTCATCCCATGCCCAGGAGGCCCTCAGTAATGAGTTGTGTTCATTAGCCAGTCTTTCTGATCCTTTCCATCAGAGCAGCGGCAGTGTCATTAGTGAAGTATTGGAGGCATTGCTATGGGCAAACATTTCCATCCTGGCCTCTGACCTCCTCCCAGCTTTGACCTGGGTCTCTGCGGCACCCTGAGCAAGCCCGGCTTCTCCACGCCGGCTTGTTAGCTCCTCTAATTGCTTAGACACCTGTCCCGGTGATGGTGCTTTGGGGTGGAACTGGGAAGGGTGAGGAGTACCCCGGCAGGGCTGCGGCAGGACCACCCTGGCCGGGGCGGAGGTGCTGGCAGGAGCTCGCTTGCTGGCAGCCTGCGGTAAGTGAGCGGGGAAGGCGAGATGAGATGGCAGCCTGTGCTCGGCAGGGAGCCTGGGAGGAGGAGGTGTTAGGCAGAGGGATTTCGGGAACTGCCACCACACCCCGAACGTCAGCACAAATGAGGCATAAAATCCCACAGGGAAATCTTCCCAGGCTTTGTAGGTCTACAAATGTCAAGCGGGACATTCCCGGTGCCGGCAGCTGCGCCGTGGGGGGGAGGCAACCTCGGCACCCTGCCGCTGGGTGATTCATGCTTTCACTTCTCAAGATTGCAGCTGAGAGATGGATTTTAAAAAGTGGGATTTGGAAAGTGGACTAATAGTACTGTTTGTATCACTTAATACACTTTTGTGTTAAAGGTGACTGGAGAAGCAGGAACAGTAATGAATAAGGTGTAAGTAAAAACGGTGGCCTACTGATACCTCATTTCATGGGCACTTAAGAGGGGTAAGCCTGAGCGTTTTTTAATGAAACATTTTAAGAAAAGCAACTGACTACATCACAAGTGATTTTCCTTTCAAACGTATGCAGGTCTGCAGCTCTCTGGTGCTGCAGAAATCTAGGAGATGCAATCATCCAACAATATTTTTTTTTAATTTTGATTTTTTTGGTTGCTACTATATTTTGAAGGAATCTGATTTGGGATCTTAAAGCACTATAGAGGTAGCAGATGATGTTGTGTCCCAATCCCTAAATTGTCCAGCGAAGGCCCTGACTACCATGCTATTTATTTCTGATTGTGAATCCAGATGTTCTTATTAGTGAGACTGTTGGCAAATGCTTAGATTGGAAACCCCCTCCTTCTCAAGGTAGCAGTTAAACATCCCCCAAGAACACTTCTCAAATGCTAGAGAAGCCACCAGAAGAAGAATTAAATCAAATCTCAGTCATGACAGGTATGCTTCCTCCTGTTTGCAATTACATCACGTTCTTCTGTTTGTGAGATACAAGCAATGAGATTGCTGTGATGTCTTGAAATCAGACACAGTCGTATCGTCCTACAAACCCAATGCAAACCTGCAGAGTATTTTTAGTCAAAACGCGATTTGGGGATTTCCCTGCTCTACAAATGTAGAATCTAACTAGAAGAAGAAACGAGATGTTGCCTCCTGACAGTTCTTCACTGCGCTGTATCTTGCTGCTTTGCTTTAAATTGTGCCCAGAGGCTATAGCAGAGGTTTGCAGAATCTAACAGGAAGGTTGTTCGTACGAAATGATTGGTATTTGACAAAGCCCATCAGCGCACGATGGCGAGTCCTCCGTGTGCTCCTCTGGGTTATTTGCCTTTTTACTGCATTAAGTCCACTGTTATGTCATTGCTCTGCCATTGATCAGTATTAAATAGTGGTACGTGCTGGCTGGGCAGAAAGGCAATGCTGCTGCTATTCCCTCATTAAGATGTATAATTACTGAGGGAACGGTAATACTGCACTTCAAGCAGTAAGGTGTTAGACAAATGCTTTGGGATGTCATTCTGAAGGCAGTTCTTATGTAGATAAGTCACTCTGGCTGTCACCCCCCTCCCGTTGTGTGCTGGGATGGAGTTAACGGGCATATGTCATCCCTGGGCTAACCGGGTGGCAGAAAGTATACACTCAGTTCTCTAGTATCTGTGCCTGGCTAGCACGCTGTAAATATATACTTTTTTGTTTAGGTTCCGCTTAAATCTGTGACTGAAAGGCTGGTCGTCAAAGGAGACTGAATTTGGCATGCCTTGATCGAGAGGTTTTTAATTGGCGCTGGGGGTAGAACTGCTCAGGCTGGGTCAGGTTTGTCTGGTAGCAGGGCTTACCTGGCTGTGTTTCCTGATAACCTCATGCTTCTTACAGCTTGTATCACAGCTTTCGCCATCAGCAGAAACCACAGCCAGCTGCAGTGGCTGACACACCAGGAGTGCTTATCGAGGGCCATTGTGCTCTTATCCAGATCTTCAATAATACATGGCATTGATTTTTCGCTGTGTTGAATACTATATAGTGTTTACATTCCCCAGAATAATTCAGCAGGGTAAACAGATAGTATTCTTTGGAAGTAAAGTCAATATTAACAGCGTTCAGGATAGTATTTGCTGTCTATCGTTGATGGAAAGCAACCTTTCTCTTGCCTGTGTTTAGAAGGGGCTATATTTTCTGCAGAGTATTATTCTCTCAGAATGCTAGTCAGATACTGTGTCCCCTGGGGTTGGGTTTGGGATCCAAGATACTGTCTGTCAGCAATTTTTGCAGGCAGGAAATTCTGCTGCTGCAAGTGCCTTTGGCTGTTTTCTGGGACTGTGGCCATTCACAGCTTCAGTTCAAAGGTGGAAGCTTTCCATTATTTATCTAGTTGACCTTCTGGGGCAATTTGTAGGTGTATTTTTGCAGAGTATCTACTGGAATTGCCTTTTATAGGGTAAACTGAGGATGCTAACGGAAATTCTGTGGTGAAGGTTGCAAATGGCCCCCGCTGCTTCCCATTGACTTTGCAGCAAGTGGAGATAGCAGGGCTCTGCAAACTCGAATAGCCTCTGACGTAGCTGAACACCTCCACGTGGCTGACATGCTAATGTGAGCGTGGATTGAAATGTGCCCGTCGGCAGGGGGGGTAAAGCTGCACCTGCAACTTTACATGTCGAGTTTTGTGCTGACGGTGTTTTGTCCTGCACGTGCTGTTTTGAATGACTGTCGCTTAGGAAGTTGCTACGTGGTGGGGCTCTTTGGAGCATCGAGTAGAAAGGTCCTTCATCCACCTCTTGCTGGGTGGACTGGCAGTTGTGCTGCCAAAGGCTTGCTGCAGTCCGTGGGATGTTGAAGACTTGGTCTTTTTTCCCCTCTTGGAGAGGTTGAGATCTACCAGGTGTCCAGAGTGCTTCTCTTATCCTGAGACTATGGCTCTCTAATGGTTTTTGGTGGTTTCTAGCACATCATTAAACAAAGAAAAAACACAGGATGAAACAGTTCCTGCTTAAATAGACCCTGACATCATCATACATATGCACAGCTATGTATTGCTACTGAAAAACTGTCAGGCAAGGAGTAGATGGAGCCTCTGGGCAGAATATGAATGCCTTGATTTTCTAGCCCCCTGAGCAGCAGTGAAGAGGGCCACTAGGACCAGCCAGTGGAGATTGAGATATAATTGCTTGCCTAGAGCAGTAACATATTTCTGTACACCAGCTGAATACCAATGAGGACAGAAGGAAGGAAGGTATCAAACAGAATTGCAGGCAGGAGGAAAAGGAGGGTAAGTGATTAAAGGAAGGGACTTAAAGGGCAAGGCTGAAGACAATAGGCTAGTTGTGATTAGAGCATTTTACCAGGGAGTGATTTGGTTTTTTTAATGAATTTTTTTCAGGAGCTGAATGCATTACAGAGCCGGTCGGTGAGAAAGTGAGCAGGAGCAAGGGGCAAGCAGCGTGACCCCAGGTGCCACTGAAAAGACTGCTGCAAAGATAGGGGCAGGGAAAGGGCGCTGAAGCCACGATAACCTAACTAGAAGCAAGCACATCCTTATGAGGTTGATGAGGTTAATGCCACAAGATTTCTTACTTGGGCCTTTTTCTTCCCGGTACTACTCCTTTCTGTAATTGCACACAATAACCTTTAAGGCAATTGAGGTTTAAGCAGGATGAATCTTGGCAATTACATAGGAAGGTGATTTCAAACTTAGGGTGCAGTTTTGTTAGCCCCTTACTTAGTTTGAGATGATAGTCTGGGGCCAGACTGTCCCCTCCGTGACCGGAGAACTCTGAAAGAGCGCCCAGCGATGCCGCTTCGCTGCTCTTCAGCCCTGCAGCATGGCTCATGGCTCATGCCAGGGATGTGGCCGAAGGCATGGCAATGGATGGTACGTCTGCGCTGCCTTCTCCATGTCTGCTCCATGAAGATGTAGAGTAAAACTCAGTTTATTTGAATTCTGTCCTTCAGGGGAAAAAAAAAAAAGCAGCACGACCTAACCTTCAAGCCTAAGCTACCGATAGGAAGCATGGCAAACTCACAGGGTAGTTTGGAGCATTTTAGATGCTTTGAAAGCACTTAACTCATTAACTACCTCTGAATTATTTTTTAGGATCTGGTAGTGGGAACTAAACATAGAGATCTAATGAGCTAAAAATAATGTTGGAAAGAACAGGCTTAGTGTCTCTGAGTCACTGAATGTCAGCATCTGCCTTTTCTTCCTGAAATAATGTAGTGGAAGCTTCAGGAGAGCTGGTGGGGGAGAATGAAATCTTGCAGTAAAGCCCTAATTGCTAGGCTCCAAAAACATCACCTGTGTCCTGTTTTGTGGGCAGCTGCACTTTAAAAATGGGTGGGAGAGATGGTTTCAAAGCAGCAGAGCCTGTATTCTGCAGGACTTCTGTGCCTGCTCCCGGGTGACGTCATGGCTCTGCAGCGGCAGTGGCGGGTGACGCGATGCTAGACCTGTCCCCGGGTAAAGCCAAGCCCGGGAAGGATGCGGGTTACTGCTCAAAGGCTTCTAACCTTGCACAAAAGCAGGGAAGCTAGTCAAACCTGAGAGCTGCAGCAGATCTCGTGTCCTTTTCCTCTGCCGATGTGAAGCTTCACTGCAGATAGGCTTTGCTGCGTAAGTGGCTTTAATAGGTTTGCTTTAGGGGGTGTGTTTTGAAAGGAGAATGAGTGTGTGTATTTGACCTATATCCTGCACATCATGTCCAGGAAGCCTGAAAGGCGTAATGGGAGGAATGTGCTCTTACACGATGCCTCTCATTTTCACCTCCATTAATTTTATCGGATTGCTGCATTACATTTATATCGTAAATGTTAGAAATAAAAAGGGAAGGAGAGAGAAAATTGCCCTGTTGCTCCCTCTGTGATCAGCTTCAGGGATTCTGTTGTCTTAAAGCCACATATATGGAAAACAGTGCTGTCACTTAGCGTGGCATCGGGTTTGGACTGAAAACATTATGGCTTTTTTGTACTAGAAGTGTTATTGGCTTTGTTAGAAAGAATCTGTGAATGAGCAATTACAGTGGCTGCACAGAAAAGAGGAAAGACTCCTGACAGCAGGGAGGTGCAAAGTGTCTCAGCCTTGCAAAGCATTATAACGTGGTTTATTTTTATGAACTTTATGACCCACATTTGCTAATTAAAAGCAAACAGAATTATCAGATGTAGGGAAATTTAGCTGAATTGAGAGAGCAGCGTAACCTTTTCAGGGGAGAATGGGAAACAACTTAGTTGCAAAAACATCTGCAAGTGAGCAGGCTTTGATCCCACAGTCCTGTGTTTCACAAAGAGGAGCTCTGTATGGGCATTTAATTTTTGTACATACGTGTTAATGTATTGCCTTCTTTTTGCTTATTTTCCCCTGCCACGGAAATTTAGCTGAATTGAGAGAGCAGCGTAACCTTTTCAGGGGAGAATGGGAAACAACTTAGTTGCAAAAACATCTGCAAGTGAGCAGGCTTTGATCCCACAGTCCTGTGTTTCACAAAGAGGAGCTCTGTATGGGCATTTAATTTTTGTACATACGTGTTAATGTATTGCCTTCTTTTTGCTTATTTTCCCCTGCCACCGCAACCTCTGAAATGGCTACTGGAAATTCCTGTACTGCCCGTCCTCTTTCAGGCTTTTAGTGGACTAATTCACAGTTGTTTATACTTAGACAAACTAAAATATTCTCTTACAAAACCCTCCTAACTGAGCACTGCCTCATTGCTTTTTCCTTTGTACAAGCCTGTGTCTTTCGTGAAATATGGCCCTCAGCTTCCACCTGCTGTTCAGAGTTAGAATGGCAGGTCTACCACAAGTTTCAAGAAAATAAAAATATTAGTGCAAATTTCAGTCTCAAGTGCAAAATGTTGAACAAGATGAAAGTGGAATTTAAATGACAATATAAAGCTGGTCCTGGTAAGGCTTTCGGTTTGGTTCAAATTAGCTAGCCCAGAACTTGAATGAAAGGGGTGTTATTTCCACTGATCAAGTCAGCCAATTTGTAGCTGTTTTAAGAAGCAATCTACTTTAAGTTGTACAGAAGTATGCTGTTCTTCTCTTTTCCAGCTAAAAACCACAGTGACACCCAAGTGTTCTTCTACCTGTGGATTATCTTCTATTTCATCAGCTCTTGCTATACCCTTATCTGGGACCTGAAGATGGACTGGGGTCTCTTTGACAAAAATGCTGGTGAAAATACCTTTCTTCGAGAAGGAATTGTCTACCCACAGAAAGTGCGTATACAGCCTGCTCTTACGTTAGGAAAGGCTTTTAATATTTTAACAAAACTTGCTGAGTTTAGAGCATGTTTGCAGTTGGCCACTGGTCCTTCCTGAATGCTACGCGCTGGGATTTTCTAGCAGTAGAGTTCATTTGTTTCAAAGAGATCATTTCATACTGTTGATTTTTCTAGTGGTTGAGCAGCAAATTCTGTATCTTCCTGAAGGCCTGAAGAGGTCTGTCTTCTGTGCAGAGCATGTATGATGAGCTGTCCGGTTTGTCTGTCTTGTTCTTCAGGCATACTACTATTGTGCCATTGTAGAAGACGTGATCCTGCGTTTTGCGTGGACCATCCAGATCTCCCTCACTTCCATGCAAATCTTTCCGTATGCTGGGGACATCATTTCTACTGTATTTGCCCCACTTGAGGTATTCCGGTAAGGCTGCTTGACTGAACAGTTCATTTCTCTTTTACATTTTTATTACTTGTATAGCGTCAGCGCGGTGGGAAGTGCCTTGCTCCTTGGACGTGGAAGGTACTGGTCATTGAAATGGAAAACTAGGTCTAACAGGAGCATTTAGTCTGAACAGGGTTCTGAGTGAAGAAAGCTATGGAGGGCTCTGCAGCAATGCGGGGCTGTGTCCTTCATGCTGCGTTTGCAGTTTCTTCTGAACCTAGATCTAATCCTGAGGGTTTTGTTATTACTAAATTTCTCCTTAAATTTACCTTGCTGAAATTTCCAGATGAAATTTCACTTGATTCTCAGGTTTACAGTTATTCTCAAATCTCTGCTGCTTTTCCAAACACTAATTTGGATCCTGCAAGATTTCAGGGCTCTTTACACACTCGTACTCTAGCTGGAGACCTACCCCTACAACTTCTCAAGATGAGTAAAAGCCCTTGAAGCTGAACCTCGCTCATGTAGATGAAACGCAGAGGTTGCGTTTCACTTGTAGTACCTGGTGCCTGCATGTGTCCAGGCTACGGCTGTCATCGTTAGGACAATGAATGAGCCTGACAGATCTGTTCTGCTCCAGAGAGTTGGGAAGATGTTGTAGCAGCTGCTGCTGTTAGTCATTTGCTGTTTCTCTATACTCCCAGCGTGTTCCCAGAGGCACTTTGATCAGTGAGAGCAGTCAATAGTATCTAGGTGCATGTACCAAACACGGGCAATGCCTGTAAAAGTGGAACCGAATTGGTAATTTTCACTTTTTCTCCCCCCAGGCGGTTTGTGTGGAACTTCTTCCGTCTGGAGAATGAGCACCTGAACAACTGTGGTGAGTTCCGTGCCGTGAGGGACATCTCTGTGGCACCGCTCAACGCCGATGACCTGACGCTCTTGGATCAGATGATGGACCAGGAAGATGGTGTACGAAACCGCCGCAAGAACAAACAGTTCTGGAAGCGCAGCCAGAGCGTGTCTTTGCGCAGACCTCGTCTTGCTTCACAGTATGTTTTGCCTCTCCTCTAGCGCAACAAACCAAATCATGTGTTAGAGCTGTTGTTAATGCTTGGTGGCCATTTATGGACTGGGTAATCATGGGAAGATCTCAGCTAAAATAGTCATTCAAAGGGAGGACAGGTCCAATTAGTAAATGAATATTTCTCTGCTGGTGGGTTGATCCATCCTTTACATCATCTTTGGATTCTGGTAAACCACTGGAAAAGGAAGTTCCCTTTACAAAACTCCCCTCCTGCAAAAAATAGACAGAGGTTGTAAATCCAAACCTAGAAGAGAGGTTCCCATCAACTGACCATTTCCAGGCTTCAGACCTCTCCAAGATTTCGGTTATCATTTGGTTAAGATTTCCTATGTGAGATCTCAGATCTTTTCCTCTCCTAAATCTAAATCCATGCGTTTTTTTCTTTCCACCCCTCCTCCTTACAGCCTAGACGTTTCCCCACCTTGCACCCCAGTCCTGAACCTGTTGACTGCTTATCTTCACTGCAGTGCCTCTGCTCCGAGCATCACAGGGTGCTCCAGCATCCAGGCATCACTTCTGCCCCAGCAGCACAGCTGCGGAGCCCTGGCCTTTGGCCAGGAGGCAAGCTTGGGCTCCCTGGGGACGCTGAAGCACAGCATGTCGGGAGTGTTGTGCAATCCCTGCAGCACATCCCTCTCTTGCATCACGGCATGGGAGGGGTGGATGGGAGGAAAAGGAGGCCGTGGCTGTCACGCAAAGAGTGTGCTCTGGCCTGAGCCGCAGCCCTTGGGCCATGCTTATCTCATATCCGTGTTGGGTCAGAGTACACAGATGTGACCAATACCAACAGTCTTTGTGTGGCTGCTAGAGACTGAAAAACTTCATGCAGAGGGGATGTGAGCCAAAGCCTGGTCGAATTCCCTACAACCCTGTCTGTTTACCCCTCAGACATGCAGCGAACTGAGACATGTCAAGCATATTCCAAAATAAGCTGCTGTATCTTTGTGCAGCCCAGTGGCAGAGTGAGCAGGAACACTCCATCTGCAGCGACTGCTGCAACGGTTTTATGGAGTTTTGTGCGGAGGGCTGGATGGATGCACCGTGACGAGCAGTGCCGCAGCGGTCCCCGGCCGTTCGTCGGCGCAGCCCGGCAGAGGGCATTGTCCGTGCGCGCAAGGTGGCCAGCGTGGTGTGGCATGGGCAGTGCCATGGGGGGAGGATGCTGAGGGACAGCTGGGGCGTATTTGTAAGGCTCTGCTATTCCCAGTGAGAGTGGGAGGGTGTGAAACAATTCCAGTAGCCTGCTTATTCCCCCTCCGTGTAAGAAAGATTCTTCAAGTGCACTGTGGTTTTACTGTCTGCATGTAGTAATGGGAATTTCTTCTCCCCCATGAGTGTTTTCTGTTTGTTTTTTTCCAGGTCCAAGGCTTGTGACACTAAGGTATTGATAGAGGACCTAGCGAATGAAGCGAACACATGAGATGGCCATGGTCTCTTATTCCGCATCCTTTGTTTTCTCGTTCTGTTCCCCTCTTCCCCAAGTAACCCGATCTCTGGTACAGTTCCAGCTGAAAACAGGAGAAAACACTGAACACGTTTTCCGAGCTCTTCCAGACCAGATCCTATGAACTCCAACAAGCTCACTGTGTTTCGTTTCTTTTCTTCTGGGTTAATTTTAATGTTCTATTTTAAAAAAAAATAAAATATTTTACTTTGTTTTGCCAATAAAGAGGACAGTTCAGGAAAGAAGGATTGTTTACAGTCTCAACAAGGACATACAAACCTATCTGGATAACGAAGCATCATAGGGACTCCCTCATGGGACAGTGCCGAGAGCACACTCAGTTTCTGCTTGGCCTGGTTTTGACTGGTTGAAACCGGACTTAAGTTTTTAAATCTGATTTTTTTGGTTTGTTTTTTTTTCTTCATATCCAGCGCTGAGGCACTGGCTGCACTTGCAGGGAAAGTGCACTTAGAGCAGTATCTTCATTCATGAAGCTACTTTTTAATTTGATGTAACTTTTCTTATAATTTTTTGGAAATATGATGTATCTGTTGCATATAGTTTTCACATTATTTATGAAACTTAACAACCATATGAGAGTGATTTTGAGTCCTGTGCAATGAAGGTTGTAACAGTAAAACAATGCTGGGAATGTAGATCTAGATCTCCAGGGTTGTAGGGTTATGCCCTGCAAATACCCCTCTTGTGAGACGACTTGCACCTGTGTTTACCTTTTCTCTCTTTCTTTTCAATTTTATTTTATTTTAAACCAAAGTTTCTCTTTCTGATTTTTTTAGTTGCTGCTACTGCTTCTGGGCATGTCTCTTGTGCCGGTTCAACGCCAACTTTCCATGCAGCTGTGTGAAAGTAGTGCAGATGATCCTAAGGCCCTTTTGAAAGGAGAGTTGGGTCCTACCAACAGTGCAAAAAGCTAGGTGAACAAAGGCTTCAGAACTTCATTCTCCAAATCAGAAAGTATTTTTCAAGGCCTTAATAATCCTTAGATGGTGTGAAGGCATCCCATACCGAGCAGGGAGCTTTCCTGGTGTTCTCCTGCAGCCCAGCGCAGCAGAAGTGAAGTGGGACGAGGCGAGGAGGTGATGGTTCCCGTGAGCAGGGAGGGAGTTTAGCAGGCTGGGGTTCAGGAGCGGTGGTGTGTTGGAGAGCTGTCGGGGAGCGAGGGAAGGTCTGCGTTGTGCCCACCTGATGGGGAAGGTGAAATTGAAAACAGGTCTCCTCGTGGCTTCTAATTTGGCAAAAAGGCTCTGTCGGGCGCTATCCCGGCACGCTGCCCTGGGGCTTGGCTGTTACTCGTGCCCCTTGCCTCGTCTCACTAACCCAGTTTGGGAAGTGCGATATTATTAAGCAGACTCGTGTAAAGGGCATCCATATTGCCAAGCAAATTATGTGGGAAGAGCGATGCTAACTCAACGGTCTCGTTGGTCTCTCCTCCCGTAGGAAAGGAAGCACGGGGACCCGCAGAGTCCCGCTGTCCTTCCCCTGGCGTGACGTGTGCTCCCTGCTCTCTCGCAGCAGTGCCGGTGGGCGAGGGGAGCAGGAGCTCAACCTCGCAGCCAGGACCGCTGCCGCTGGGTCGGGTCGGCGTGGCCGAGGTCCCCGGGACTGCCGCCTTCCCCTCTGCCCGGCTCGTGGGCAGCCGTGGTGCACAGCTAGGACTGCAAGGGAAGGGTGAAACGCCTGAAGTGGTATCCTCGCATTGATGCCTGTCTGGTGACTTGCCTGTAGTTTGGGCAATGGAATTGCAGGAATCCCTGCTCAGCTGCTGTTCGGTGGTTATTGTTTCTTAATTAGCTAATAGCATGGTTTCTCACATGACCGGTATGTTGCATTTTCTCAGTTTGCCTGCTGTGCCTCTTGCCCAGAGGAACTGAAGAAGGAAACTTAGTTTTTTTCATTTGATTTGAAATAAATTAAAATTCAGCGGTGGTGAACCCGTGCCAGGCCAAGGGCAACACTGCAAATCTGTAACTACCTACACTTCTGTGACATGCTCTCAACTTATAAAGAACCTGGGATGCCCCTGCCGAGAGATGCCTCCGCTCTGTCAGCAGTGTGTCTGTTGTGGTGCTCCTCCTCGCAGCTCCCACAGCATCCGACTGCTCCGGCGGGAGGGCAGCTGGACTAGCCGGCGTTGTGCTGTTAATCCTTTCGGTGCCCAGGAGCCTGTTTTCCCGTATTTAACTCCCTTTGGTCTGTTGTTTGTACTTAAACGGAAGGTTCCTTTTCGTGTGGAAGTGGAGTCTGAGATATAAAGCCCCTTAAAATATTTCGGTTTCCTAATTTGCATTGCAGCGGTTGTTGCCGTGTCCAAACCTTGCGTAGGTGTTTCCAGCGAGAGCAGTGGGAGACGAGTGAAGCCATTACTTACCTAGGGGTGGTTAGAGGAGGGCAGCCGCACCAAGGGGGTGCTGTTACTTAAGCAAGTGGTTCTTTACAAAAAGAACCAGAGTTTACCGATAATTCATCCTTTCAGAGGGAAGGTAGAATACAGAGAGATGTTTTGAAGTGATGCCAGCCCCCTGGGAGCACTCTGCCTTCCTCAGCTGGGCTGGGGGGAGCGGGGCATGGCCGGGTGGCCTGCGTCCTGCCTGCCTGCCTGCTGCTGCACCGTCTGCTTCCCAACCTGGCAGGGAGGGTCAAGTTGCGAGTAATTAAATTCTTGTTCTGTAGTTTACCCAAATCCTTAGGGGAAGCGAGAATTCAGTCTGTTCGTCTGCTCTGCTCCCTGCTCTGCTTTTTCCCTTCCCTTTTTCTCCGTCTTTGCTGGAAGGAGAAATAAGAAAAAGGGGAGGTGGCATGCTACAGCTAGCAAACGTTATCTCCTAAAATAAAACATCATCCCCTTTGGCAGTGAAGATGCTCTCTTGGGGGAAAGGAGCCTGAATTTCCTGGAGCAATGGCTTCTAAAGGCTCCCAGCTCCCCAGCGCTGCATCTGCCTGTTCCCTCCCTCCCAGAGATTTCTGAGAAATCAGGCGTGCAGATTCCTCCCGAGAGCGAGTACTAAAGCCGGGATGTGGCTCCGCGTCTACGAGAACATCTGGCCAATAAAGGGAGACCTAACGAAGCAGAGCAGATGGTGAGAGAAAATAGCCCCGTCGCTCCTTGCGAGCAGCCTGCGCAACGGGAGCGAGGGGAGCGGGGACAGGCCGGGGGTGGCTTCGTTTCGTGAGCGAGCTTTGCTAATGGGTGCTTGGAAACACTCCTGGAGAGAGAACAGCAGGGTGACAATCCAGAAGTATGGAGAGCAGAGTTAAAAGGAGCTGGGTTATTTTTTTATCCAGCACTTAGTTGTTGGGATATGGCTGGATGGAAAGTGGAAGCTGAGACAGGTCTGGGCTCTGGCTGCCATGAAGCAGCACTGGCTTTTGGGTGTTGAGCTCTCCTTCTCCTTGCGATGCGGTGCAGAGGTTGTGGGTGTGTGCGGCTCTGAGGACGGTGTGGAAGCTGCTTTTGTCTTGAAACTTTTTGGCTGAAACTCTTGCAGATGGTCCCGTCGAAGGGGAGGAGATGCCGCAGTGTGGCCGATGAATTTTTGGAAATTCCCTTTCAACTCGCTTCTTCGTGCTGATTCCCTGCTGCTTTCCATCCTTCCTGCTCTTCCAGGGATTTTTCGGGTTGCAAGGGTTTAGGATTTGCAGCATCCAGAGTTTATTTGCTGGCTGGAGTTCCCTGCGTGGCTTTGGGACCGTGTCACCAGAAACGCCAGGTCCCCTGCCTGGGGGAGGCGATGCTGTGTGCTGTGGGTGTGCGCTCCTGAAGGAGCAGTGGGCAGCGGGGCAGATTTGGGCTTTACAGGCTTGGCAAGCAGGAGTGGGAGCTGCTCCTTCGACGGGAACCATGTTTTAAAACGTGCCACCACATTTTAGAAGAAATGCATTTGCAGCGCTCGCGGCTGTGGCCTGTATGTGTCAAATAAGCTCCTACCTCTCAAATCCAGGTGCGTTCCCAAAGTCAGCTGCTGCTCATCCTACGCATTTCCCGGCCCCGCTCCCGGCCCTCCTTGTTCTGTTGGTGTCTTTGCCGTTTGTCCGAAGCCAATGATAGGCAGGGCGCGGGGGGACGACCGGCAGCAGCCTTCAGCGTGCAAATCTTGAGGGGGGGAAAAGTCTCTTGTGGAGCAGAGTTGGCTCCTGCTGCTCTTACTTCCCTGATACCTTCTTGTGCTTGTTCTGCTCCCTCTCCGGCGCTCGTCCACCGCAGCCGTGTGGGAGGCAGGGAGGGAAAGCACAGTCCAGGTTCAGAAGATAAAAATCCCTGGGGATTTTACTGCGGATCTTCCAAGGAGTACGGGAGATGGCACAAAGCATTTGAGCCTTGCCTCCGTTTTGAACAGCCGAGTGAATTTAGCTTTATGCTGCAAGGATGCTGCTGCTGTGGCTCCGGCGTGCGCCCCAGGCTTTTGGGGGGGTTGTGGCCCTGAGATGGGGCCGTCGCGCTGGGACGTGCCCTGGGACTGGGGCATGGCTCGGCTCCCGTTGGGAACACAAAAGCCACTTTGCTCACGTGCTGTCTCCCAGCCCCATGTCCTCCCTCCTCTCCTCCACCCTTCTGCTTTGCACTCGCAGGGGGAAGACGATCTTCTGCCTTAAGCATAGGGGTTTTTTTTTCATTGTAATTTTTATTCCAGAAAGCGATTGGATTGTTTTGTCTCCTTGGAAAAGAGGAGCTGAGGCTCCTGGGGGAAGAAGGGAAAATCCCTACGGTAACTCTGCAGCAGTCACAGTTGGGTTCGGTGGCTGTCACCTCATCAAACCTTGCCTCCCTTACGTGGTGCCACCCCAAATACCGCACCTTGGGACCACCGCCACCACCGTGGGGTTAAACTGGTGTGTCAGCATCCCTCGGGGCCTTCAGTCCCTGCTGCAGCTCCCTGGCTGCAAGAGAAATGCAGGTTTTGCCAGGGAGAGGAGAGGAAAGGGATAGTAATACTGGGTGTACGCGGATGCTGATGCCCCAGCCCTGTTCCCGGTGGGAGTCGGGGGCTGCTCTGGCCCCGGCGCAGCCGTGCCGCGGTGGGCGAGAGGTGCCGACCCTGCCTGGGGAGACGCCCCGTGGCCTGACAGTCCCTCAAGCTCCAGAAACCAAATTGCAAACTCTTTGCTCCAGAGGAGAAATTGGGCAGCCTGGTAGAACTTGTGACGCCCTCCCCGTCCCATAGGTCCTCCTGGTGAAGGATCGGCGTTTGGAGGGGGCTCGGGCTGGAAATGCCAAAGTTTCCCCCCGGGTCCCGCTGCCGCCTTTCTCTCCCCCTCCCCGCTGTGTTGGTCTAAATGATCTTTCTATGAAGCCCTGTAGATGTCAAAAGTAATTATGGAGTGTGATTAGTCCTCTGTGGGTGCTTTCTTTCTTTCCTCCTCCTTTCTCTTTTGCTATCCCCTTCTCCACTCTTCTTTTTTGGCTAAGTGGAAAAGGTGAGGACAAAGAATTGCCGCTTGCTTGGACTCATGATGTATCTGTGACTGCGCTATTAGCTGTCTCCTCTTTCCTCCCCAAATGGATATAATTTTTGAAGTGTGGAATACCCTTCTTGATAAGTAGGTTTTAAAAAAAAAAAAAAAAAAAAATGCACAATGTGATACTGTTTCATAGTTTCTAGGTGGTTGTATAAAGCAAAGTTACTGTGATTGTGTTTTTCAAAGGAAAAAGTGATTGGTTACGAAATCTGTCCTTTTTTTCATTATTACAAGCTCTTTGTTTTCCAATGATCTGATGGCTCTTTTGTCCCCGGTCTGTGTGTCTTTCTTCCCACGTCCCACCCCTGGCGCTGCATCCACCCACCAAGTGTTTGCTTCTACCCGTCTGTTAAAAGGCGCTGCTTTTGCACCCTTGGGAGCCGTGGGCTGTCACGGGTGGCTGGAGGTGGGGGACCTCTGTGTCCCGGGAGGAGGTGGAGGTGCTTGGAGGAAGGAGATGGGCAGGAGGGTTTCCCGACCTGCCTGGGATTCACGGGAAGGTGCCCAGGGTTCAAACCCAACTCGCAGGGGGTGGTGCTGGAGGAAACCTCCTGCACAGCCCATGCTGTACCAGCAAAAGGTTCTTGGTCCTTCTGGGAGCCTTTGGTTGCCTCTCACCAGCTTGTCTCTGGTCCAAGGTGTCGTCTTGTCTGCACAGAGGATGACCAGAGGCTTAGCAGCCCAACCCTGGGTTGTCTGGGGTCTGTGCTTTCATTTTGCTTTCTTAAATCTCTTCATCGTCTCTTGCGATCAATCTTCCTCCGGAAGAGAGCCCAGCGCCTTGAAATCACTCTAAGCCTGTTGCTGCTCCTGCCAGCCGCTTCCC
>NW_009220247.1:0-260 GCF_000690835.1 Fulmarus glacialis | reverse complement strand
CTGCCCGGCTGGTGGAGCCCGGCTGCCCTTGCTTTGGCACCTCACCAGGCGGTTTGTCCCCAGCTTGATGGGGACGACATCTCCCAGGCACGTTTTTCAGGGCAGAGGAGCCAGGACCCCTCCCTGGGGTGGCGTGGAGGTAAGGATGGGTCCTGGCATCGCAGGGGAGGTCGGACCCCAGGGTTGGGGTACGGGGTGAGGAGGCTCTCTCTGCCCTGGGCTCTTCCACCCAAACCTGCCCACGGTCTCCTTCTGCCTGG
>NW_009220246.1:21044-25686 GCF_000690835.1 Fulmarus glacialis | reverse complement strand
CCTTAATGATTCTATGATTCTATGTTGAAATATGGATATTTATGTGATTTAAGAAGCACTTTGTAAGTAACATGCCTGCTTTGTGTTTCTGTATTATGCATTTTTATCCCAACGTATTCCAAGTCACCGATATATCCTCAACTGAACCAAGCAAGCTATTGTTCTTACGGAAGGGAAGACCACATCTTCAGTCATGACAGTCCTTTTGACTTTTGGGGGAAAGAGACAGTTCAAAGCATCCATCCAGATGTAACCCAGCTGGAATGGTATTGATGCCCCATTATATCCCCATTTCACTGAACTGGTAAAGCCAGCATTCAGACAGTGGTTTCTTAATAGCATCGTTAAACACTTCTCCGATTCAGAAGTGTATTGATACCTGTCTGTCAACTTGGAATGTAGCTACTGCTCATTGTAAAACATGGTTAATTCTGGAAATAGGCTCGGTAGCAGTGGCGTGGAAGGAAACCTACACAACATTAACACGAGCTTTCTACAAATAACCTTGCCATACTCCTGAGGCCCATACTGAAAACAAACAGCTTTGCCAGAGCCCAGAAAAGTCTGATTCTTCTTTTAGCTTGTGTCTTTTCACATCATAAAGCAGTCTGGAGATTTCAGGCCTACCAGCTTCTGCCAATGATCCATTAAAGGAGAAACAGCCCCTTAGTGTAGAAAGCAGAAAATGAGTGGTTGCTTGCACAATGCTGTTTTGGGGAAAGAAGATAAAAACGTGGCATAATCAGTCAGATAAACTGAGCTGCCCAAGCTTTGGTTACTGCTTTCTTCCATTGCCTGAGATGTGAAATTCTGATGCTGAGCAAGGTCTTTTCTGAGTTCCTCTCCTGTAGAGAGGCCAGTCATAAGTTCAGGATCCGGACAGTCCTGCTCTCCCCATCCCTCTCTCCTCTTTCCTCCCTTCCTCTTGCCAAGTAAACAACCAAAAGCCTCAGTAGGGTCACATTTACTTTCTCTCTACAGATTCTGGCTGGCTGCTGGAGAAAAACTATGGCTCTAAACTGACTGTGACCAATGATAAATCAGGTAGTGGGTCTTCTTTTCAGTTGTGCTGAATCTCCTTCGAATTGCTCCAGTGGCAAATGCACCTGCTGTATGTCCTTTCTGGGAGGGGTTTTCCATGGTGGGTATAGCTGCAGAACCAGTTCTCCTGCTGGCGGATGCCCGATGGGGAAGGGGAGCTGAGCGCTGGGAGTCTTGTCATCCCTCTTCAGTACAGATGTGCTGGGCTAGGATCAATGGCGTGTCCATGCAGCAGGCAACGATGTGCAGCTGAAGGCAGAAATCTCCATGGGAGCTGGAAGAAGATGGTGGGGAGCTGCAGGTGAAGAATAGCAATGCTTGGCTGCCTCTGCCCTGCACCCAGAGCTGCTTGGGACCAGTGCGATTCAGTTGCATTTTACAGTCTGCACAGGCTAAACAAAGGTGCAGAGAGGAGGAACGAGATAATGTAATTGTCAGGGCTTTTGATTTATGCCAGAGGAACCAAGTCCAGTGTGGGCACCATTCTGCATAGCCCTGTCATGGAAATAAAGACCAAAGCAACCCCAAAAATTTGGTTTTCTTATAGAAAAGGGACTTAGGGTGGCCTAAAGGAAAGAATAAGGAAACAAAAATTATATGCAGCAGTTTACAGTTTTAGTTGAAATCCTTTGAAGCATTTTGGTAGGAGAGGGGAAGCGAGAGAAATTGTTGCTGAATTCGAAATGTTTAATTCAGTGGAAAATTCTGACTTAATTTCCAAAACCATGAAAGACTGAAGTCAAAACAGGAGCTGTAATACCTCTTAAAAGTCGCATTTTACATTTGCAGCTGTCATTCTCATCTAAGGCTGGGATCCCAAGATGACCCCTCAGCCTCCTCGCCCTGGGAGGCCCTGGCCTCGCTCCCTGGAGGGAGAGGGAGCGATCCTGGCCTCTAGGAAAGCTGAAGGATACAAGGAGCAAAGTGCAACTCTGGTCTAAAGACCCTGTGACTTTCATTTTTCAGGTATTTACATATTTGTTGTAGTATCTCAAAGGGCAGTTACGTTTTCTAGCAAAAAAAACGGTTTTGGAAAGTCTTGTTTCCATTCAGAAGCAGTTTCAGCGTTAGCAGTGCCTATTCGCAGTGGTTCTGTTAATGAGATTCACTCAACATGTGCCCAGTCACCTCTAAATCCTGCTTTTTAAGTCCCAGTGAAGCTGATCACATAGGATACCCGTGATACTACCCATGATAAATGAAACCTTGCAGAGGTCTGCGGTGCTGGCTGTCCCTTCCGTCGGCAGAGCACACTGCCCCTTAGCTGACTGACCTGGACAGAGTTACTGGGGTCATGTTTTCACATGCATAAACTGTTCTTCAATCATTTCTCTTAATACATCAGCAGCAAAATCATTTGCCTTCCTCAGGCCTTTAAACACGTTCTTATCTTCTTCTCTATCTTACTGTACAACTCAGTTTGCTGTCAGTTGTTGTTCTGACTTTGTCCTGGGTTGGTCATACCGTAGTTTGTTATAAAGGGGATGTCTTTTAAAGGTTTCTGTTTGAATAATTGATAATTTCTGTTTATCAAACAATATCAGCTTCCGAATACTATTGACTTGAGCCTTCAACACCAAAGGAAAATCCATGTCCTTCTCCAAATAAGCACAGGTGAGGTAGTTTTGGTAGTTTTGATTTGGGGTTTTTTGCGTCCATACAGCCCACAGGAATACTGGTTCATTCTGGGTCTTTAACTATACAGCAGCACTATAAGTAGTAACTATAGAAAATCATTAAAAAATCTGAAATGTGGAACTTAGCAGAATCCGGGGTGACTGAGCAGTGAATTGCTACATCACACTTTTCTGAAAGAAGAAGCAATTGCTATTTGTTTTCCAGTGGGGCTGTGGTACCAGCTGGAGAAAAGGTATTTCTCTCATCCTCCATGTGATCGGAAGGCAATTTTCATACAAAACATCATCCAGGGCAGTCCAGTGAGCAGCCCAGTCCTATCCAGCCCACTGTCCCATGCTTTGGATGAAGAGCCATCATTACCGCACCCTCACTGGAGAGCGTGGGGGGACAAGCCTCTTACCAGCAAGGGCCTACCCAGGTGCTTGGCACCATGGGTGCCCATATCCATGTGACTTTCAGGGACAGTCACATTGATATGAAGGTGGGATTATGCTGTTTTGGGCAATGGTATTACGTTGCTCCCTGATAGTGGCTTTTCAGGTTGAGAGGGGTTTTCAAATGCATGTGACAATATGGTGCCTGCTGTGAGAGGAACGCACCACTGGGAACTGAGAAATGCAGGTTCAAGTCCCCAGAGCCCAGGTTAGCTATTTAGCACTATTCAGCCAAAAAAAAGGCCTGTGAAGTGGGACCCAATCCCAGAGCTGGATACTTTGCTCAAAAACCCCACACTCATTGTAAGACATTACCTAAAGATTGCTGCTAGGGACATTATGGAAAGAGTTTGTGTGATCTCCCTCACCTTCCCGTAGCTTGGGCAGCTGATTTGGGATTGAAGGGAGATGGTGTTTCCACCGAGGAGCCAGGGCCACCAGCGCCCAACCTTACATGCAGCCTGCCCCAGAACAGAGCTGAAGTCACTGATTTTTTTAAAGCACTGCAGCACAGGGACGCAGTGTTCATCTCTTATCAATGGCATGGTGTTTTTTCCCTGTCCTCAGGTTGAGAGGTCCAAATTACATCTCATGGCAGTGCCTGGGCAAGAGCGCGGTGGAGTAGTACCAAGCCCTGCTTCGGCAGCTGCCCGGGGTGAGCTTGGGAGCTTGGGATTCACAAGACGAGAAGGGAGCAGGATCTGCAGCACAGTGGTGGGACATTCTGGAGAGCATGTGTGAATCTGCACTCCTGGGCTCTGGGCCCAGCTCCACACCTGCCAGCTGAGGCACCAGTGCTGGCTCTTACCACTGCTTGCCTACCTGTCCTAAAGGTTAGCATCCTTGGCACCAATACCACTCCTTGTTGAGTTTGGCAGTAAGCCCGGGGCATGAACAGTACTCAGCTGCTGTCCCACGGGGCTTTTGCTAGCTGGATAATTCTTGGTGACTCAAGGAGGGCTGGTCTTGAGGAGTACTTTGATGCCAGAGGTATTAAAACTGACGGTACCTTTGGCCTGAGACAAAAGACAAGGAGTTTGAGGCTAGATCTGGAAGAACTTGATGCTGCCTGCGATGAGTGCCTCTAGGTTCATCAGCTGGGGAGTCTCCTAGGAGTGTCTCATTCAGTGAAGCTCAGGAAACAAAACTTTAGCAACCAGCTCTCCTGTTTAGACTGGTGGGAGGGAGAAGTCAAGGGCTTGGTTCACTGCAGCCTGGTCCAAAGCAGTGTCAGATGCTTCCTTTCCAATTTGGTAGTGTTTTCCAGTAAGCTTGCTCTAGTATAGAGATTTGGCAGCCTGTAGGAGAGCTGTGAATGGAACATGCTGTTACGACATTGGAAATCTTGGGCAAGATGTTCACCAGGCATAAGTCAGTAGAGCCCCTGTGTTTTATAGGTAATGAATCACCTCTCATACAAAGTGACAGACGCTGTGATAACACAGTGCAGCGTGTGTGTTACTGACCAGTACCAAAGTACTTGCCATGGTATCATGGGATCTGCGATGCTGAGTTCACATCCTGCACTC
>NW_009220246.1:0-21013 GCF_000690835.1 Fulmarus glacialis | reverse complement strand
ATTCCTGCTCTGGCCCTGGAGAGCCTCTGCTCCTGATGCCCTCCTCTACCTCCTCCACCCCAGAGCTGAGGAGCCCCCCAGGGCTGGATTGCCATCGGGGAGGGAGTGTAGGAAGGAGGATGAGTGAAAGAGAATTGCACCCCACTCTCCTTTTTTGGCTGCTGGTGCTCTCGGAGCTGTGGGCTCTCAGCCCTTGAACAATGGACTGGGGAGGGGCTGTGTGCACTGAGGGGAGGGGGGTGAGGACTGGACTCAGTGCAGCCTTGTTCGACTCCAGGTTCAGAGGGAATTTTGAGGGACTAGTATAAACCCCATGGGCAAAGTGAGCTGGATAGGGTGAGGAGGTCAGAGGCCAAACGCCTCTGAACCCCACTGGCCTCACATGGAAAAGGCTCTGAAGTATCATGATATGGTTTTGGCACTGTGAGTGATTTCAGCAGCATCACTCATCACTGTTCCCACGGTGATCCGGTATATACTCTGTCCATTTTGTAACCCCTTCTCTCTCCCAGAGAAAAAGGAACTAAAATGAGGGGTTCTGCACTAATTTCAAAGTGGATGCCCTGAATCAGAGTTCATCAAAATATACATTGATCCCACCCATTTCCAGCACAACCAGTCATTGATGTCAATGTTTTTTATTACCAGTGTGTTTCCATTATGCAGCAGTTACATCTATTTTTCCCAAGCGTGGATATGCAGGGAAAACAAATGAAAAAGAGCATTAGAAGAAGAATTAGTTAAGGAAAACCAACTAGCCTGATACTGAGGTTTGCAATTTTAATCTGTTGAAGCAGCAGTACATTAATCTAAAACAGTGCTATATGTGGATATTTTCCACTTTTTCTCACTGCATTGTATTATTACACCACTGCCCACCGGTAGCTTGTTTTGTGCCTTCTTGTCCTGGTTTTGGCTGGGTTAGAGTTAATTTTCTTCCTAGTAGCTGGTATAGTGCTGTATTTTGGATTTAGTATGAGAAGAATGTTGATAACACACTGATGTTTTCAGTTGTTGCTAAATACCCTGCTAGTCAAGGACATTCAGCTTAAAAAAAAAAAAACAAACCCACAAAACAAAAAAAACTCCAAACATTGGGAGGGACCACAGCCAGGACAGATGGCCCAGCTGGCCAACGGGGTATTCCATACCATGTGATGTCATGCTCAGTATATGAATGGTAGGCGTGTTTCCGGAAGTAGCGATCACTACTTGGTTATCAGTCAGCGCGGGTGGTGAGCAATTGCATTGTGCATCACTCATTTTGTATATTCTGTCATTATCATCATCATCATTGTTATTATTATTATTGTTATTATTATTATTTTCTCTTCCTTTTCTGTTCCATTAAACTGTCTTTATCTCAACCCACAAGTTTTTCTCACTCTTACACCTCCGATTCTCTCCCCATCCCACTGTGGGGGTATGGGGAGTGAGCAAGCAGCTGCGTGGGGTTTGGCTGCCTGCCAGGTTAAACCACGACACCTCTTCATAGCATCATGCACTGAGTCTGGTCTCCAAAACCAGACTGCAACTTTCCAGATTCATCAGGCTGTGTCACTAAGTGTATGATATGAGTTTTTTCAGAAGTGAATTCTGGTGATGAAAAGGAGAGGATTCCTCTGCAGGAAACCATTAATTGCCTCAAGTCCCCTCCTAACCTACAGGATTGGAGTCTACAGCTCTGCTCTCCTCAGCCTGTGCCCTCACCGTAGTCTTGTCGTGGGGATGTGCTGCCTCTTGCAGGCACACGCTGTAGCCAGCAATGCAGGCACACTGGATCAGTGTTTCTGTACCCCTTAACTAGTCTTGGATAGTACGGGGATTATTTATTGTTATTAACATATCCTACCTTCAGGACTTCCTGCCCTCGCTATAAAACGCATATAGATACAGACTAGGTCCACGATCTGGGTTTTGAGACCATAAGCTGAACCAATTTCCTCCTTCCTCATTATTTTTGCAAGGTAAAATAATTTGTCTTGTCTCAGTAGGGCCAGGATTTCGACTGAAGATTGAGAGAGCTGAGGCAAGGTTCAGAGTTAGACCCAAAGCTGTAACAGCTTGGGAACTGTCTTTGGATGCTATTCTCGGCCCTTTCCCTGGCTCCCCCTCTGACTTCTGTGTGACACTTCTCTGTGTCTCTGTTATCTCTCTGTTAAAACAGGATTATTTTGCTAAATCACTTTAATACAGAGCTTTGGGAGAGGTTGGAGAAAGCCCTTGAAATATTGATGGAAAAACTATTGCAGTTCTCACTTTCTAGAAATGTCCATATATAGCTATACTTAGGCAGTCTCCAAGTGGATTTATTTATCCTAGCAGGCTGCGTGCTCTGTGGCTTTCTCCAACGATACTCTGCTCCTCAGGTTTACATTCCCAGGGGCTGAATCCTGAAAAGATCAGCTTTGAAGAACACGTTGTGACATATCTTGGGCAAGAAGTACAAGTCTCCCTGTCCTGGCTGTATATCCTGTCTGTTGTCAGGTCATCTAAAAGGAGCCTAATCCACTGCCATTAGTGTTACAGACTGGCAGCGAGATGAGACTAGCAATGGTTTGTGCAATGTGCATACCACACATGCATAGGTGCATGTGCTGCTGATGATATATAGCCCTTTTTAGCACCTTTCCCCCCAGTATTTCAGTTGCTCAATGTATCTATTAACTCTCAGAGAAAATGTGAGAGGTGGAGAAATATTGTTCTTTGTGGGGAAACTGAAGCATGGCGTTATGTGACTTTTTCCCAGTCTCTTTGTAACTTGCTGGTAGAGCTGAGGGACAGTTTGGATCTCCTTGTTCCCGGCTGTTTGTGCAAGACACTGCCCGCTGCTGCGATACTCCTGATCTCATCAGTAATGCTGCTAGTCTGGGTGGCACTGCGTTTGCCAGAGTGCTTTGGTGAGCAGGGTGACTCGCTGGGAGTTTAGCTGACCATGGGGGTGTGCTTGCCCCTCGCAGAGGGGTGCCACACACGTGCCATGCTCAAAGCGTGTTTTTTGCTTACCTGCCTCGTGCCCGGCTTGATAGCACCTCCTGCCAGGGCCGCGTACGATGGGGTGGCTGACAGCAGCCTGCCTTGTTCCTGGCTCTGCCCCGGCACAAAAGCCCTGCGTGAATTTCTGCCCCCCGCAGCGAGTCTAGGATGGCCAAGTTCCCAGAAAAGGCTATTCCTCCCGCGGTGAGAGAGCAGGGCCCCAGCCCAGTACAAATCCCTTTGGGAGATCCTCTTTTCCTTTTGGGAGCTTCCCAACGACACTGCTGCTTTTGTCCCTGTCCCCGTTTCCCCCCTGTGACTCCGGCTGGCCTCTGTGCAACCCGCTCACCTGCTGTCTGAGGTGACCTTTCTCCCAGGTGATGTGTAGCTCCAGCTCTTTGGTTTTTTCTGTGAGCTGTTGCCCATCGTCTGAAGCAGGGAAAGCTCATTCATCAGCATCTGGATGAAGAAAGCAGAAAGCTTACCCGCTGTTGTGCTTCTCACTTGCGGAGAGGTGGCCGGCTGTGATGGCTTCCAGTCACCAAATGGCTTTCCAAGTGACTCTAAGTGTCTTCGCAAATTTACCAAGCCTGCTTCTGGGCTGGGCTAGAACAAGTGTAGGCTAGGCTGGTCCACAAGCACCAAGGATCTGCAAGGGGCTGTGCAGCTCTGCCTTTGCTGGCAGGGCCACCTTCTCCTCTTACCGCCAACGCCGAGGTAAACCTCGAGCAGCTCCGGCGCCAGCACCCAGCCGTTGCCGCGCAGAGGGGTCGGCGCCGGGAGGAGTGCCACCCGGGCGCAGCCCAGGCCCTGTGGGCGCCGCCTGAGCCTCCTTGGGACCTGGCCCGGAGTATCGGATCCAGGGCGATGATCTGAGGAGACAGGCTTTTGCAGGACTGCTTTCTCTTCCCAGTAAGGGCACGGTTTCTCAATTTATCCCAATTAAAATGATGAATAAGGATGATTGATTTAACCAAAAATATCGGGAGTAATCTTTTAACCATAGAAATCGGCTTCAGTAGCGACATCTTGTAAACAGGGCTCAAAATTAGTCTTCAGTCACCACGTTTGTGTATTGCCATGGCCTGGATTGCACTTGGCTCCCCTCCAGGAACCTCCACTTGATATCCATGAGAGAATTCCAACAGGGAGGGAATCCAGGCTGTGCAGTGGCCACTGACACTGCTCATTTGACAACAGGAATTTTCTTCTAGCCTGTTCAAATGAAGGGATATATTTTATATTTACGGTCAGCTATAACTGGAGAAATGTTCGCCACTTCAGCTGTTATATGTGAGTTTGGGCCCTAAGGATTTCTTGCAAGAAGATGGCATTCAGCACCACAAAGAATTTGATTTTTAGGTGGTGTGACTCTGTTGACCTAAATACTACCCTATAAACCATAAATAACATGCTTAATAACATTACGATTTTTGTGGTATCATGTTCCCATAGCAAGGCTTCAAGGTCATGCTGGCTTTTTTTGTAGTCATCTGACAGGATGACTAAATTCTTTATCGAGTTCTGGTTTGTAGCTGAGAGAGTCTTGTGCTTCCTGATGATAAGTCTCACCACAGGGTCCCCACTGTGTTCCAGATAATCGGTAGAAGGGCACAAGGGAAATGGACCACAAAGCGGATATAGGTGCCACCTACCATCTATCATATATACCTTATTGTGCTTTCTTTGCATGGTAGGGGCCAAATCCTGCTGATGTACAGATTTCTTCCTGCAGGATATGTTATTCTGACTGCTCATGGACCTCTGAGGAAGTGCCTGCACCTTCAAAATCCATGAAGGACTGGGACCTCTGCATAACAGCCTAATCTCATTGCAGGGGAGTGTGTCTAGCAGTGGGAATTGGTTCAAGATGACTAGTTAGAGCACTCATAACTCAACACTCATCTTGCTCCCCTCTGCTGCATCTGGAGGTCATCTCAACAATCATGAATTCCAAAAATAGAAACTGGGAGTTCTTTGTGCTTGCCAGTTTTTAAAGGTGGGAGTTTCACATTTTCAGGTTCTTTCCCTGCAACTTTGAAGAGGCTTGAAACAGACTCCTTAGGAAAAAAACACACCGTGCCTCCTTCCCCACCCCTGCCTGAACAGTGGAGACAGCTGCTTAATCTGCTGAGTCCAAAGCATCAGCTAGTCTGAGGTGTGAGAAAATTATGATGTAAAGTGCCTCTGCTGGTGGATGTCTGACAAAAAGAAACAACCCTGTTATACTCAGAGAATGTGGAAAGGTAAGAAAACAAGGTGGCCAAAGTGATTTCATTTCAAGGTTTTGTCAGGGAAATGTATTGGACTTCATATCTCTAATACCGAGGGCTTTAAGCTCCTAATCCCAGGGAATCTAATTTCTGGAAAACATGGTGATAAGGATGGAAAGGAGGAAAATTCTTCACTAGGTAAGGTGTTTCTCCATGAATAGAGAATGAATAGAGCCAGAGTCTGTAGTGACCCAGCAAGTCCAGTGTGAGACTTCACACCAATGAATGAAATGGGTTTTTAAGAGAACCTGTTTGGTTTGGGTTTTGGTTTGGGTTTTGGGGGGGGGGGGTGTTTGTTTTGGTGGTTTGGTTTTTTTTAAAGTCTGCATGGGGACTTCTGTGTCCTTTAAACAGGCTATTCCTTCAAACAGACTTGACGTCATAGTGAAAGCAAGCCAGTGACTTTTCATGGCTCAAGGTCTAAATGTTGCCAAGAGATAAACTATTTATAGGCTTAGCACCTGACTAGGTGTTAAATAGCTCTTGCTGATAAACCTTTTGGTGCAGAATTATCACTTTAGACTGAGATTGGACTGAAAACCCAAAAACCTGGAAAGAAAGTGCATTTAATGCATCTTCTCTAAGGTATGTGTAACTCAGCAGGATTAGAGACTTTGGTAATGATAGACAGGTCCTTTACCTGTATGTAAACAACACAGTGAATTTACTTAAAAGAAAATCACCGAAGTGTTCAAATACAGCATTAAAACACAAATGGGTTTATCTATACCAAATGAGCCTTCTGCAAGCCGGATCTATGTTTAACAGCCTCCACTGGGTGGTGGCCCCCTCATTCTAACACAAATATTCCCTTGACCCAGTATATTTGTTATAAAAGCAAGAGAAAAAAGTATCAAAGTTTGTTGGACTGACTTTCTTGTTTGGAGAAGCTGACAGAGCATAGTTGACCTTAAACATGGCGGGGGGAGGTGTCAAGGAGCAGGACTGTATTCATTTTATAGTGTAATAAATGTTTCAACATATCACAACCCTCTTGGTTGCCTTGCATGGGGCTACAGGGGTCATAAGCAATTTGCTGAAAAACATTGAGCTATAAAACAGTCTGGAGCCTCTTCTGCTGCAACTCTAATCCTCTAATAAATAAGTGGAGAAAAACAGACTGTGTCACTCACAAAAGGGTAGAAGCAGAAGTTCAGAGCTGTCTCCCATCCACACTGCTCCCATGCAAGCACATGCTCTGGAGCCATTTTAGGGCAAGGTCCACAGTCACCTGGAGGGAAAGAATACAACCATGGTCAAAACCTAAGTCCCGGGGGCCAAGGATGTGCCTGTGTAGTCTGAAAAAAAATGCCAAGCAAGGCCAATAGGCTGCAATTTGTCCAGGCAGGTTTCTTCGAGTTGGCTTTACCCAAGTGTTGTATGGTTGTGTAGATCCAGGAGCACAACAGAGCTAACAGCCAACAATGAAAATGGGAAGCAAGGGGGTCAGGAGGCTGAGGGTCCTTATAGCCACTTTCAGTCCAGTCTTTGCTTGCAGCGATAGTGTGGTGGAGCCGTCCAAGCATCACTGCCCTCTTCCTCAGGCACAGCAGCCCTGCTGACTGCGGTACGTGGTTGGAGTCTGCAGGTCTAAGAGCTCCCTGTGCAAGAGTCATGCGTTAGACCCCACCTTCAATAGTAGACAAGCTCAGCAAGACAGAAATGAAACACATACTTTGTGAATCCTTTCAGCAACTTCATGTCATCTTGGCCTAACCCAATTCCCGAGCAGACAATATCATCGATTAATTGCTGTGATGCCGCTAAGCTGCAGCACTATGCAGTTCTGACTTTCTTCCCAAGCACAGTTGTATTGGTAAGTTGAATTCTTCTAATTGAAGAATTTCTGTCCCTTGCGCTGGTATCAGCTAGAGAAGTGTGTGCTCCTAGTTCCCAGCCATAAGGCTGTGCAGATCCCATGGTCAAACTGGGCTGCAGCTGTTATAGAAGGGATCTGGCTCCCTTGTCCTCTACCTACAGCTTGACCGTGCTGACCGGGCACACTGGCCCAGCCCCAGGAAAGTGGGTCTGACTCGCTCCCTGCTGTTCCTGCCATCAGCTGCCAGCTACACCGCCAGCACACCTCTCTGCACAACTGATTGCTGGTGACTGCATTTGCTGGACCACGGCTCAGGAGCAAAGGGAGGCAACTAAAGTTGCTGTTATTACAGTAAAAAAGCCAGCAGGTGCTTTAGAGTAACACTGTCAGGCAATTTGTCACTGGTTTTCTGTAGGAAATCTTCATATACTTCGTATTTAGCAACTTTCTTCTCTTTCCTTTGCTGCCTGCAAAGAAAATGAAGAAATACACAAGACTATTTTAGAAGAGTTAGTTCAAACAGCAAGAATGAAATATGTTGTTAAAGGGAGCCTTTGGTGTCAAAGGAGCTTTTAATTGTGCTATGCCACACAAAGAGGATTTCCATGATCTTGGAGGAGTATATAAAAACAACTATCCTTTGAGGGGGAAATCTGGCAGTTCTGACAGTTCAGCCTCCCAATGGCCTCCTGAAATAATAGAAATGCTAACAATCATAATACTTAATAATAGCAAGTATTAACGTCCTGCGGTACTAGACATTAATGAGATCTACTCCCAAATACTGTGTGCAGTGTTCACGAAAGGCAGACTCAGACCAGACAGGTGCAGGCAGGGAGAGCTGCGCAGAGCAGGGGAACCAGGAGCCTGTCTGGGACAAGGGGAACTTGGCTGGCTTAATGCTAGCGAGAAAGTATCCCAGAGTAAAAACCGGTGCTTTCTATAAATAAAGCAAGGGCATAACACCAGGGAGAACGAAGAGCCAGTTAAACTAAAGGACAGAGTTGGCAGCGAAAGAAATAAAGGGCCATGAGTCAATTAGAAGAAACTTTGTAATCAGAGGAGAGAGGTCTTGAACAATATATCACTGGGTGTAACGGGAGCTGGGGCTGGAGCCCTGTTGGACACTGTCCCTTTGCATGCTGTCATTGCAAGCTACAGCCTCTTGAAAGCCCTCTAATGCTGGAGATGCCTAAATCACTTAGCACTCTCCCATAGCCATTGAGAGTCTCCTGGGAGCTGCAAGCTCTGTGTCCCCACGCACCCAGCACCGCTCAGGCTGAGCAGCCTCATGCTTTTGCTCACCCCTGAGCCCCGACAGAAGTGGCTGATCACCTGCTGATGTCCTGGGGGTTAAACCTGGAGGGCTCCTCACTGTGGGGTTGCAGCGGGCTGTCAGTCCAAGCCCCTAACAATATTCATCAAGAGCCACTGTATTTTAAACATGACTAGAGGAGGGGGAGGCAGTGCTCCACTACCCACAGTTTTACACAGCTTCTTTATTGACAGCCAGGCTAGTTAACAGTTACCTAGTCCCCAGTGACTGCAGAAGGAACCCGAGCTCCCAAATCTCGAGTCCCCTTTGGCTGTAAATCAGGATTTGCATTGCCCAGCTCAGCAGTTCTTGCAGCCCTTTACTGTGTCTAGCCCAGATTTCCTTGCTTGTTTTGATGGGTCTCATTATATTCTGAATGAGGATTGTACATAATGTTTACTAACAACAGCAGGGGACAAGACTTAAAGATGCAATGGGTCCCTTTTAGTACCTTGCTTCTATTACCAGTACTGTACTATCGTGCTAATTTTATTAAGTGAATAATTGGAACAATGGAGGTACATGAGTTCGATGAGACCATGTGCAGTCAGAGGCAGCCCTGTGTTACACAGTCCAATATTGTGGCAGGGGGAACTTTCCCCTTACCTGACTCTCATTTTTTCAAGCTCTGCTACCAGTTTGTTTTTCTTTTCCTCTGTCATTTCATTCAACTCTACTTCTGCTTGGTAGTTTGGATTGCTTGTTTCCTCTTTACAACGTTAGCCTTAAAAAAACGTATCAAACTTAAGAGCTTGATTCCTGTTCTGGCACAAAAGAAATGAAATGGTGCATTTAACAGGTGGACGAGGCACCCCATTCAGGGACTTGGTAAACTGCTGGATTATCCAGTGTCCTGGCTAGATTTATTAGCTTCCAGCAGATCAAGTCCCAAACAATTGAAGTGTTCACACTTCGGAGAACGGAGCATAGGGGAAGATGGTCATGTAATAACCCTAGTGTCATTGCTGAACCTAACCCAAAGGATTTTACAGCACAAGTCTATGCAGGCTGCAGCACTGACTCATGGGTCATTGTAAAACACGAAAGTTACTCCTGCCATGGCATGCGGGATGTGCACTTGTGAGAAAGGGAGAGAGACAGTGAGCACTCTACTCTCCCTTGGAGAAAGACTATTGTGTGCAGCTCTTCCCTTGCTCCAATGGACTATGCCTGCTGCTTAAATTTCCTACTGGTTGCAACACGCATGAATGTGCAAACACTCCCCATGAACAGCCAGAAGAGGGTCACCGAGGGATGAAGCAGGACTAAACCCTGATGCCAGGGCTCTCCCTCCTAGCACAGAGTGAGAAGGATGCTTACATCTTGTTGCGCTTGGCGGCCAGCTCTGCTCTCCGCTGGGACACAGCTTCCATCCTCGCTTTAATTTCTTGCTTCTTGGCAATGAGCTCTGCTGTGACATGATTGACTTCGACCTCTCTCTTTAGAAGCAGAGTCTTCTGGAGCGTGTTTGCACTGTTTTCCAGTGTCTTGCTGGGGGCCTACCAACAGAACTGGCTTTACAAGTCAGTAAAGGAACTTGCAAGTCAGCAAATCCCTTTGTACTTGCATAAAGCCAAATCAGAGTACAGTAACTCTTTATCCTAAAGCTGACCAAACTCTCAAGTTCCACCCCTTCACCCTCACACTACAGGCATACACTTTACGTGGTGACCCCAAACCAGAACAGGAGCGTGACGGTTATCAGAAGCCCCCATTTTGTCAAAATAAACCATGAGACTTCCTCAGGCCATGCTAAGAGCCATCATGACCCAGGTCTCATCCTGCCACAGCCCCCAAGAAGCATAAAATGGGAAGAGACCCTTCAATCAGGGGTGCAGCTAAGCAGCAGCAAAGGGGACAGTGGTGGGCTGGGCTGTACTTGTACCATTATGACCAGTGAGGCTGGTGGGACACTACCATGTGGGTCTGAGCAGCCCTCGGAGTCTCTGACATCCATGGAGCTGGCTGGGTCAAGCTGGGAAATGCCCAGACTGTAGCCAAGCCTCACTCAGTGCTGTCTTTATGCTGGTTTTGGTGCACGTTGATTTAAATGACTAGTAAGTTGTCACACACTGGCTGGTGTGGGACAAACTTGCTAGATAGGGGCCTAACCTCCAGAAAGATGTAACTTTGGGGGCGGGGTTTAACTGAGCGGAGGGCATCCTGGTTATCTCTAGGCGTTTCAAAGAGGTGCCAAAGTTAGAAGATTAACTTTGAAGCTGATGAACAAAAATAAACATCTTGAGAGGTCAGTACAGTCCACCCAAGCTCTGCAATGCCCAAGGAGGTACCACCTCTCTCTCTCATGATTCAGGAGGGTGTAAGGGATGAGACTGTGGAGCATTGCTCAGTGCCTACAGTTACGTGAGACAAATCCGGGCAAAGGAGCTGGGCAGGTGCCGAGGCATATCCTGCTTTCTGCACAGAGGAGGGAGTACCTGAGGTAGGACTTGAAACGTGTCATGAACCAAAAAGGAGTTGTCCATAACTACAGATGTTGTTGCTGAAGACTTGGAACTAAGATTTATTTCCTTAACACAGTACGTATTTCTTCTTTGGTTGCAATCCTGATTTGTTACCTTTTTCTCATAATGAATAACTGCTTTTGGGTTGCTGTATGTATAAAAAATGCATAATTCTTTGATGTATGATTTTCTTTGAGGGAAGTCCCCTTATAAAAATGTGGCTAAGCTCAAATTTAAACAGACACTTTGAATCTACTGTATGGTTGGCTTCCTGCACTCATGACACCTCCTCACATCAGCTGTCGATAGACTGTACTAAGGTAATTTTCCTGAATTACAGGGTGCCACGCACTCACTTCTCTAGGGGCCCAGACTTGGATCCAAATGACAACAGACAAATAGCTGGAAACATCTGGGGTGAGCTTGGCTGACACATGCACTATGCACTGAGAGGGCAATGGTTTATTTAAAAGTTAAGAGTTTCCCTTGATTTAGGGAGAGAATGCTGTTCCCTGAGATTCTGACATCCACATGAATAGGCAAAGAGATTTGTCCGACCTCACAGATGATGGGGACGTGAGTGACACCTTTGTCCTCCTCTTCCCTGGGAAAATACACAACAGTCAATCAAATCAACCAAAGCATCACCCAAATCATGAATTTCTTACTTGGTGTTCACTTGTCTGTACATGGTGAAATGGCCTTTGGCTTCAGCAGGCATTATGCCCTTAGAAAAGAGTTCATAGCTGACCTTCTCTGTGTAAAGCTGTTAAAGACGAGAGTCACCCAAGGATATGCAGAAAAAGCTGAATGTCATGCAGGACTGCCAATCTTTCTGGCCTCATACCCACACTATGAGAGTAAGGAGAGCAAGACCCATCCTTCATCTCTCAGAGAGGGTTGGAGGTGGCCATTTCTCCTCACCTCCCCTGGGGACCAGAGGAAGGGACTGACCGTATGTTGGTACTGATGATGCTGTCTATCACCTAGACCATGCAGGGCACAATTGTAGGCCACCTTGGTTATCTTCATTCCAGGCTTGGACTCTCTCTTCTGGCAGGTAACCCCACAAATATGGGACAAGGTGTTTGCATCAGCCAGGAAATTACTCAATTGACATGTTTTTAAAAATTAGCATTACTTATTTGCCAGCAAAGACTGGTCAGGCAGCAACTTTCATCAGGTTTCTTTTGATAATATTTCTAGTTACTGATTTTTGTTGAGACACAATTATTTAATTCTTTGGCCAAGTCATAAGCTCAATGATGCTGATGTAAATTGAAGGGGAATCGGTTGTATTCATTGGTGTTACAATCAGGTAAGTTAGAAGAGCTGAGAGCAGGATGCATCTCCTTGTCTCTAGTAGATTTGTCATCCGCATACTGAATGCAGTGATGGTTTGAAAAGTTCTTTAAAAATTTATGAATTAATGGCAGGGGAAGTTTAATATTCTGATTTTTATAAAGCTTGATTGGTTCCAAAAGCAATTACACTACTTGGAAAATTTTATTTTATGAAGCAGGGTCATTTCAGTCATTTTTGTTATTTCAACATGTCCTTTAGGTTCAATGTTAAGTTAAATGGAAATGTAACAAGAAATCTGATGTATTTTATTAGATTTTGTTTTTTAAAGAAAGACTACACTGCATGTTTACAAACAGATCAAGAATTTTCTTCTGGAATCAGAACTTGTATGAGAAATATCAGCTTGCAGTGATGAGATTTTTTTCTTAATACATTTCTTAACCCTGATAATAGTAATGATATGTGGTGCATTGTGGTGGCATACAATCACACAGCTCTGCTCGGTACTGCATGGTAGCAAACATGAGAAAGGGTTGTGCTGAGACAAAGAAAAGAGTCTCTTTCATTGCTCTGGCATTAGCACTTTCAATGCCAAAGGGGTTTTGATCTGAGTGTTTACAGAGATGACTGTACTTTGAAATGTTCTGTGTACAAAATGAATGGGTGTTTTTATAAATATATATATCTATATGGGCAGGACTCCTTATGAGGACAAAGTGGACTAAATACAGACTGGGGGAATATAAAACAGATCTGTCCAGCTTCTTGACAAGTTGGTGCAGAGATTACACTTTACGGCACTCAGGGGCCAGGCAGCAAATACAGCATCATATTGCACAATGGAGAAAGGCATTCAGGAGGCAGGCAGGTTTTCCCACGCAAAGATTCAACCCAGAAGTTACCAACACGACAGCCTTTGTATCGCACTTCTTTTTTAAGGTTAACATCAATGTTTAACTCCAAAGATTTGAAATATTATAAATCTGCGAACCCAGATCCTGATAGGCAAGTCTGACATTATTTATCAGTATAATTCAGAGTGCGATGGTCTCTTGAATGGATCCTTCTGTATGGATGGATGCTAAACAGCTCCTGAGAATCTTCTTCAGATGAAATGTTTGTCCTGCCACCTCTGCAGAGGTTAATTCAGTGGACATGACTGCTGGAGTCTTGGAGAAAGTACCTGGTCTCATAGGTTTTACAAATGGGAAAATGAGATATGGTCCCAGCTACTAATTTTCCACTGGGCACAGAATAAGCCTGGCAGATATGGGAAGAAAAATGAGGCTTCTGTTCCAGGATCAGTCCCATTCAAAACATCTTAAGTGATCTTATGCATTTGATCTGTTGTTTATGGTTATAAATTTTGGAAGCCTAGAGTTTATTACTGGGGGTGGAGGTCTTTGAGGGCAAGCTGCAAGAGAATGGTCTTGAAATGTGCAAAACTAATGGGCATATCTGGTATGTTGCTGATTCTTTCGGAGAGATACTCTTTGGAAAGAAATGCTGCCAACACACGTGGGAAGGACTGTGCCCCTCAGATCTTTTGCACCGTTTTGAGAAGGCTGATGGGCCAGTCAGCTAGATGTAGGCAGCTAGGCAAGTAAGTTTGGGCAGCAATTCAGATAAAGCAGGTTGATGCATGTATGTGTCAGAGCTCTGCAGTATGTAAATAGATACCACAGTGGTGGGCACATTACAGTTGAGGGATTGATTAGATGGATTCATGTGTGAGCAGTAGCTACATATACTCAGTCTCCCAGATCTGTCCTAGGCTTTTCTGGGGCTGAGTCGACCAGTTGAGCACATATGTGTCATATTACATATGGTGGTGTTCTGTCTTTTTATTTTTATTGACTCCATATTATCTGCTATAAATTCTGATTTTGCAATGATGAATCATCTCACTGCCTTCTACAATCTCCCTTCCCGATGTTGCAAGACAGATTTAAATTCAGTCAGCACCTACTGACATCATCCCAGTTTGTTTTTATTTTCTGGGGTGTCTCCCTTAGATACACAGCACTAAGTTTACAGATAGAGTTGTTTTACATGTACAGGAAAGTTACTACTCAGTCCTCCTTCCTTTTTGTCCGAAATTCTTTAGAAACACTGCTGTTTCTGAAAATTTCCAACCAGCATGGTCCCCATAAAGGTTTCTTCTTTTAAATTCAAGGGTATGGTGGGGTTTGAAATTAAGTCACCTACCAGTATTCACCCAACTGGGTCAGCAAAACATTTCTTTCTGCAACTGCAGCAAATACCTCATGTGAGACTGCTGGGGACCCCAGGTCCTCGTGATGAGTTGGCAGTGCAGTAGGTGTCTTTCCCGACACGCAGTGCTCTTTGCACTAAGCCGCATGTATTTTGATGACTTCTCCTGCAAAGGGAGGGAGCGGAGTTCGGGGAGTAAAGCATTTAACAGCCTCTGCCAGCATCAACACAATCCAACCTCCTTTGTTTTTATTATACCAAACTATGATTTGGAGCAATATAAATTTCAAGATGGATGCAAATCTCCTGCCGATCTCCGCTGAGCAGGGGGGAGCTGGGGGGAGCTGCGTTCCCGGCCATGGCTGCAGCCCCCGTTCCCCTAGCAGCCTTGGCCATGCCCAGGCAGAGATGGTGGGGCAGGTGATCAGGGTCTCAAGGCTAGCCCTGGCAAATATTTCTTCTGCGTGCCACTATAAAGAGATCTGCCAAGTCATGTTAACACCCTTATCTGGGCAAATGTCCCTTCCTTGCCACACGTAACACCTCGGCGAAAATTTCAGCCTGAAAGCTTCAAAATCAACTGCAAAAAATTCAATATAATCGGTTCCCAGGATACCTCCAAAATACAAATGCTGCAAATAGAATTGGAGGGTTAGGGTTAGATTTCTTTGATTTTTCGGAAGCTGCTCAACTTGCTTGGTGCTGTCCTTTTTTACAGGGTTCCCAGTCCTCCCTGCATCTGTGTGTGCATGTGTGTATATCTACCGCAGTGTATGCAGAGATAAACAATTTTTTTTTTAATCTGCTTCCAAACTGCAGTTCTCTCAGCAGTATTTTGTTTGATTTGCACAGCAAAGTGTGTCTTTCCTCTACAAAATAAGCAAAAGAGGTGCAGAGTCCCATGCTTATATCTGGGTTATGCCATTTTAGTTGTATGTAATTGTAGCTTTATTTTTATGTAATTTCTTTTGGTTCTCTGCTAATATGCATACTGTGCTGCTAATCTTTATGATGATTTTTTCCTGAGGATGCTTAGCCAGTACAAAACTCTGACCTGTCTACCCACGATGGTAAAGACACATACTTCCTAAGACAAACTTTTTTTTCTGCTTGCTCCAATTCAGCCTAACCATCTGCATAATGCACAGCTATTTTTTATATTTCATTGATGCTGTGCTCAGACAGAGTGGTGGACTCTGTGTGCACAAGTACATCATCAGGTCCTTTCCAGGTCTATTTGCAATTGTGGTTGTCAGCAAATTACCCTGAACCATGTGGGATCAGCAGAGAGCTTTTCACTCATTTCCAAAGAGCCTGAAGTCTTACTGTTTGTTTCTTACCAGACATAGGATATCACTCTGGAGCTCAGAAAGGAAAAGTGTTAATGTGTCATGAGAACTTCATATGGCAAGTCAGTGTATGCTATTTGCATGTCACATTATTTCACAGATCTGAGACACAATTTTGAAAATCTCTTGATGGAACGTACATGCCTCTCCCTGAAGTGCTTCTTGTGCTCCTCAGCCTGAGCTGCACCTTCTCTGGAAACAAGTAAGTACAGTTCCACTAAAATAAACAGGGATATACTGATATCTTTGATATCAGTATATATGATGCTCTTTACATAAATAAATGCAAAAAACTGCCTTCCCTGGCCTCCACTGTCAATTTTACAGCATGTAGTGAAGAACTTAAGGATGGATGGGAAGCATCTGGAAGTAGAGTTTTAGCTATATGAAGGAATTCTTGATAGGAAGAAAGCTGGAGAAAGCCCGCACCTTCTGCAATGTTTTCCCCAGCTACTCTCTTGCCACACTAATTTGTACCTGCAATGGATATCTCAGGTAAAAGACTTCACCCTCTCCACCCAAATACAGCAGATTTCCAGTAAGATGTCTGTACATGTGCACATATACATTCAAAGAGGGAGAGTGAGTGCTTATTTATTTGTGTGTTTTGCATGAAAGGAGTATCAGTAGAGACTATAATAGTTTGTCATAAATAATAAAGTATGATTACACTAGGAAAAGAAAAGGTTGGTAATGCCCGGTTGATCTATTCTTTCTTTGCATATTTATGTGTGTTATTTCCAGCGTGTTATGAGACCTTAGTGGGTTTTGAGTGATTGCTTTGTCCTCACTTACTCCAGTGTGACTCCACCAGCTTCTCTGGTACTGAACAAATATACTTGAGCATACCACTAAACGAATATTGGTTCCTATGCTTTGTTATACAGATGTGATGCAGAGCAGAAACAAACTGATCCTGGGGCCAAACATACGGTATGGATTGTGGTTACAAAGATCAGTGATGAGGACAGCACCCTCCAATTACTCCAGTAGTTTCTGGTAAATCTTTCCTTTTTTTCTCCTTTAAAAAAAAATATATTTATTAATAAAACGATTATGAAACACTCCATTCCTATTCACATCCTGAGCAGTGAACCAATAGCCAGAGACATTTCATAACACTGGTGAAAATTTACACTATCAATCACTTTTTTGTGATAGGAGTGTTTTGGGTCTTGCCAGACACGACTGTGTCTAAAGCTCTGCTGGTGCCACGTGCTTCACAGGCTGCCCTGGTGAGTGTGCTGGCAAGTTCATCAAGAGCTGCTGCCTGCAAAAGTGAGGTCTGGATGCACATATGGGGTTTGGGATTTTTTTTCTTTGACTATGTTTTAAAGCTGGCCACAGTTTCCTGTGCAAGTTGAACTAAGCGTTCGCAGCATGCCCCAATGTCATTTCCGTGTGACTCAACGTGTCAAAAGCTAGGTTGGTGCGTGCAGCCTTGCTTTTCCCTAGCGCCTGGCTCACAGTGCCAGCATCCATTGGTGGTGGAGGTCCCTGTTCCTGGTGTTCAAAGCCACATGTGGGTCTCTGCTGGTACACAGCAAGAGGTTGTCAGAAGTTTGACAACAATAGCACAGAAATGTGCTATTTGTGGCTCTGGGACTCGTTGCTTCAAAATGTCACGGAGATAAAGAATTTAGCTAGGTTCAAATTTGGGTTCAGCATTACATGAAAACAGGACTGTTGAGAAGTAAATAATCAGAAAAATATTTGGAAAGGTTGCAAAGTGCCAAGTTTTGAAGACTTAAACCAGTCTTTATGAGCTGGCAGAAAGTCTCTGAGGGGAACAATTTATCCTGCCAGAAGTTTCTTGCAAATGCTCCTAAATCAGCACTGTCAAAGTCAGCCTATGGGGTCTACTTAAGATGACCACTGGCCTGATTGATTTTTAGGTACCAAACAACAGAAAATAAGATTATATCAGAGATTAATCCATGATACGTAACTGTGACCACAACTAATGTGACAGACATGATGTACAATCGCAGCAGAGAAAGCAAAATCATTGTCATGAAAAATAGAATGTGGCAACCAAGAAATGACTCAGTCTTTGCAGCATTTCAGTAAAAATATCTTTGACAATCTTCATGCACCCACCTACACTCATATATAGTGTGAGTAACTTAAGACGTCTAAACTTGTCTCACAATCTCGGGTCAAACGGAAATCACTCATTAAAGGAAAAAATGGTAAACATGATTTAAGCACTTTTGAAAGGCATTGTGCTGGCATGCCCTCATAGCAAACTGCTTTGGTATCTGGAGAGCAAGCACAAAGTGGATGGATAGATTTCCCTACGTTGGCATGGTAATGTGCCTCGCTCTGGTCCCAAAAGACTGTCCCACCTGAGGGTGAGAGTTTTTTGGCTGAGGAGATCAGGTAGTACCTGCTGTAGCCCATGATGTGATCGATCGTCCTGCCCCCACACCCAGACCGAGCCTGCACTTGCTCCCATCAGCTGCTGAGCAACTGTGAGGCATCAGCCCCCTCTCTCTGGGCTGGATCAGCTTTAGCCTAGTGACCCAGGGAGCTGTTTGTATCCCATTTCTAATGCTTTGAAACATTCTTCTTGCTCAGCTGCCACAGGAGTGTCGGTTCCCCGCACTCCCCCAGTGCTTGGTCAGCAGCACTGCACGCTGCCTTGGCGCTCTCAGTGCACCCTGATAATGAGTTGATTTGCCCATTACAGCCGTTAGCCCCTCCGTTTGATGGCCAGCAGCATTCAGCATTTTCTGTCTCATCCCAGTGACCCTCCCTCTGCCAGGCTGTAGCTCCAGGGACACGGGTGGACAGAGACCCTGTACACCAGCTGGGGACCTACGAGGATGTTTCCGCAGCAAGGAGCCATGGAGGCTGCCAGCTCCTCGCACTGGAGGAAAGCTCGGCGTTGATGGCCACCACCTGTACGTGGCTGGAGTGCCGACAGGCCCGTCATCCAAGGCCTGATGAAAACACCCTAACCTTTCCTTATCAGCAAGGTGGGCCTAAATAAATGCCAAAGGACAGAGGCACGGCAGCTCAAATGGAGAGAATATATTCTGCTTATCATTACAGCTCTCAATAACATCAAGGCAGCTTGGCTAAAGTTTAGCTCTTTACTCCAGCCTTCATCTGTGCTGTCATGCTTGTTCTCATGTTATCCATAAAGGTGTTAAACAGATTTTCCATCTCACTTTGTTCTGACACATGTATAACAGCTTTTTTTCCCTGTGCTTAGGTTTTCCCTGGAGCTGTGATCTCCAAACACAGCTCAGGAAGCTAATGATGCTTAGTTTGGAGATCTGGGTCTCCCTGTCTCAGCCACACTGACTGGTATCATCTAGCCCTGTTGTAGCTGAGGAAACCATGTATGTAGTGAGCTACTTCTTAAGTGTGAAAGAATTTGTCCTCTTCTAGGCCTAGGGTGGGAGTTCTAACAGCCATTTAACTCTGCTCTTCAGGAATCTCAGATCTCTCACTTTGATGGGAAAAAACTTTACAATTCTTTTCACAATTCCACTCTAATTTACCTATTCACATCCTTTTTTAAGATAATCTAGACTGTCATACATAAATTACTATGGGACAGTAATTACTACTTGATACAAAAAAAAGAGGGAACAAATACAGAAAAAGATTTTTTTCTGTCTTCTTGCTTTTAGTGATGTCTCTTCCCTCAGCAAGGGACTTGTGACTCTTATTATTGCACTGTCTGCTTACCAGCTCAGTAGACAGAGTCCAGAAGCCTGCTGAATTAGGTAAGTGTACGGTTATTTTTAACCAAGTTGAACGTTACATGTTCGTATGGCATGTTGTGCAACAGATATACACTGGTGTCATATGACATTCTGTCCAGACACTTGTCCTAAATTTAGCTCTAAATTTAACCTGAGAAATGTAGGGCAAATAATTAAATGTCAGCCCTGCAAAACAAACCTGTTGCATTGTGATTTGAACTTAAAGGAGGCATAAACCTCTGGTCCTCTCTCAAGCGTGCTCAAAGCAGTCAGTGCAGGACCATAAAGCTTTCTCAGTGGCAGTATAAAGGACAGTTCATTTGATCAGGGCTTCAGATAGATGCTGTATTTATTACATATGAATTTGCACAGCAATAACAGCACTGGGTAAATGGAGATGATGGTGCAGTATCCTTTAGCACAGTCTATTCTGGTTCTTTCACTGCTCTTGTCTGCACAGCAACTGATGATGTCCCAGGCCTGGCCATCTCATTGGGGGAGCAGGCCAGTGTAGCATGGCAGGAGTCAATGTGGATGATAGCTTGTCCCCCTGCTTTGAGTTTCTGAGTCCCATGGCAGCAAACCCACTTCCAGTTGGGGTGGCCAGCATTCATTCCAAGCCAGGCTGCAGCCCATCTCTCAGGAACCAAAACCACTCACTTCTCCCTGGAGCTGTGCACAGGAGGGTCCTGCTCTGCCTTGCTACTCCGGTAGCACCTGCTAGCCTTAGTTTAACTCCAAGCATATAGAAAGTCGTAATTCCCTGAATTTCATTGTGCTCAAAGTTACGGACATTTCTGCAAGCTGCTGAATTTAGGTAGGGGCATCTTTTGTTTTTCAAGGGCTGTTTATCTGTGGCAACAGTAAAGCAAAGGACAGATACATATCCAGAAAGCCTGTTGTTCTCATGGCACTGAGGGAAGGGAAGGAGATTAATGCAACAGGTCTTATTGCATACAGCAGGCACAACAGTTAGTTAGAAAAAAATCAGTCTTAGAGGAATTAAAGGGTACTAGAGAAATGCACCAAAAGAAACTTTTTTCATAAACCAGCCTGAGGGATCAAATGGAGAGGTAAACACCCATTGTATATTTCCAAAGACTGCTTTAAAAAAAACGGTGGAAAGGTGGTTTCCTATCAAAATCAATATCACTTTCCCATCATTGCTGGTTTGGAGTTGCTGTTTTTCCCAGGACCTTTGCTATTCACAGCAGCTTGTGTCTCTTGTTGCCATTCTCATCCTCCTGCTCCCCTGCAAGGGCCTATGGGGTTGCAGCAACATCTCTGAATTTTGTGGATTTTGTAAAGGTCAAGAAAAAGACAGGTCTTTCATTAGAATTCTTACTAACATACGTTATAACATAAGATAAATGATATTTGCACAGCAAAGAGTAACTAAAAGATAATGTTTATGCTTTCCGTCTTCCTCCAAGGAACATGTATTTGTTTATAAAGTCTTTGAGTTGTGTTCACTCCGTATTAGCATTTCGTGTTCCCTCTGACTGATTCCTCTTTCAGTTTGAGTCAGTGGATGTGACCTTATGATGACATTTGCAGAGAGGCAGTGACTGCAGTAGC
>NW_009220245.1:2411-22229 GCF_000690835.1 Fulmarus glacialis | reverse complement strand
CTCTCTGCTAGGAGGACGAGGTGGAAGCAGGAAAGCTCTTGCGGCTCTGTGCGATGCAACAGCCTTGGTGGTCCTTGCAGGGTCAAGATGCTCAAAGCACCCGGGCAGCTTCACCCAGCATAAGGCAGCCAGGCCCGTGCCCTAGGACGAGGGGACATCCCACTGCGAGACAGCGTGCTGCTGTGCTTTGGGTGCCCAGGGTGTTGAGTGCAACAAGTCACCTTAGGGACCGAGGGTGCTTTTGGGCAGTCCCAACCCATAGCACATGGAGGATGCGTTCCCTGCCAGAGCAAGGCAGAGACATCCTCCAGCAACAGCAGCCAGAGCTCTGGGATAGAGCCCCGGCAGCCCCCAAGGCAGGAGAGGGACCAAGAGAAACATGAGCCCAAGCCAGGAGTCACCAGCAAGGACCAAGCCAGAAAGGACGAGCACAAGCAGAGGGAAAGGGGTGTGGGGTCGGTTGGTCATTTCCTCCTAGATCCCATCTCCAGGAAAGGGGCTCCTACGCACCACCCCAGTGTCCCACACGTCTCCTGTCTTTCCAGGGCAAGAGACACATCTCCTGGGGACACAAACCTGTGCTTTCAGCAAGAACAAAGCAAAGTACAAGCCCCTGCATTTGTCCGTAATGAGCAACACTTCCAGGCTGGATGGATATTCCCAGCCAGAGATGTGCAACAGCATAGCCCTCTCTTGAGAGCAAGGGCTCTCCCCATTTATTACCTAAGTATCAAATTGCTTAAGCATCTCCAGCAGGCCAGATCTGGCAGGAGCATCGCCAGTTGTGGTCATTTCTGCTCCCCGCTTCCTATGGGATCACTGTTCAAGGCTATGGGTTCCCGACACCACGGTGTGACCCACTGCAGCTGTTCTGCCAAGGTGACAGTGCAAGACCCCCAGACCCATGTGCCACGGGAACGAGAACCTGCAGAAAGCACGGATGTTCTGCCCAAGCCTAAGCACCCCGTGGCGCTTCTTCACTGCTGTGGAGGACTTGCTCTGGTGATCCGAAGGAAGAGTCCCTGGGCAGGAGGGAGCTGCGGAAGGGTGATGATGGAGTCACATCACCCTGGGGAGAGACGATCCCGTGTATTCCTCTTATCCAAGTGCCCAAAGCCTGAGCAATTTTATCATGCTCAGGATGTTCAGCCACCCTGATACCATCTTTGATCTTGGCTACCCAGCATCACTTGGATCAGAAGGACCAAAATAGTGAATTAAGGTGTTGAAGGGAGGATGGGGGGGACCCCTCCACACCCTTGCACTCTGCTGGCCTTCCCACCTTCTCCTGTGTCCGGCTTTTTCTGCCAGCCCTTACCAGAAGGGTCCAGCTCTCTTTCTAACCACGATGATTTCTCCCTCTCCCTGTGGGATTTGGGTGCTGCTCCTGCTGCAGCGACCCGCACAGCTTCTCCGGGCTCCTGCATCCCTCCTGGCCACACTGGGGGCTGGCCCTCCTCTTGCTGCAATCACATCAGTGTCTCTGCCAAGAGTGCTGGCCCAAAACAGACATCGTCAAGCTAACGTTTGTCTAAAGCGGCATCCAACCTCACCCAGTTGTCCTAAAGCAAACTGGGACACCTCCATACTGCAACCGCAGCGGCCCCAACAGCAGCCATCTGCCGAGCCTGTTCACATCAGGGGAAAACCCGGCCATAGAAATAGGATTTTTTTCTGATGTTATCATGCACTTGGAGAAAGCCAGGGAGCCTTTTTTGGAGGAGGAGCACAAATGCCCCCTTGGTGCCCTCCAAGTCCCCCACATTCAGCCCACGAAGCCGACACTGCCCTGCCAGCCCCTCGCCTCCCACGAGCCACGGCAGGGATGCCCCAATGGCCAGCAGAGCTGCAAAAACACCTCCGCCCCAGAGCCATCGCGTTTGTTGAAGTCCTCAACTCCACAGAGGGGAGGGGGAATGGGGGGCAGCGAGCCCTGGCTCAGAACCCCAAACGAGCAGCGTTTCCACACTAATTGGGGCAGAATAAGGCTTTTATCCTCCTTTTGTCCACGCGGGCTGCTATGCAAGGAAAGGAGCTTTGAAGGCATGCGGTACCTGTGCGAGGCGGAGGGGGTAGGGGTGTGTGTGCAAGCGTACAGAGCTATTAATTAAAATTGCTCAGTCAGATGCTATAGAGAGATTAGTTGTCACATTGTGTTAATGGCAAGCTTGGCAACGCTGTGAGAAGGGGCAGGACTGCCCGCCGTCCCCTCAGCTGTTCAAGTGCCACGTTTATACCCAGCCAGAATGACTAATTGGCAGGTTTTGTCGAACAGAAGCCCCCTTGTTATTGGGAAGAGATCGGTGCCTTACTGAAGGAGAGGGAGGAAGGGGACACGCGGGTACCGAGCTGCCGCAGCCACCTCCGAGGCAGAGGTCCCACGGGGAGGGACAGCTGCGGTCCCATCCTTGTGGCAAAGGGCCACTGGGAGGCGGGAAAAGCCCAGGGCCGTGGGATGGCTCATCAACGGGCTCTTCACCAGTGCTGCAAACCCCTGGTCATCCCCAAAGCCAGAAGAGGTGGACACCTCTTCCTGGACCTCCCCCCCGCCAGGCTCTGCAGTTCATCCTCTTTGGCAGGGAGCAGATCATCTCTCCTTGGTTTTGTTCCCTGCTTCTTTTTTCCTGCTACAAGGAGGAAGGGAGCACAGAAAAATACTTGGGGAAGCTCCCAAATGGCAGCTCCATGAGAGCATCACAGTCTCGGTCACTGGAGGATACTAAGCGCAGACTAGGCAAGCACAGAGTCCGCCCTGCCTTGCATCAGGGCACGGGGTAGGAGGCTCTCCATTGCTGTCATTTCTCCCCTTCTTCCCCATTGGGGTCCCCTTCCAAATTTCTACCCCCAAAATTAACTCCTCTGTGACATGGGAAGAGGTGCTAATCTAGGCCCTCTGTCCCCTCCCCACCGGCTATGGAGAAGTGCTGAGCTCTGTGCCTGGCCATGGCCCCTGGCAGAGGTTTTGGCAAACACAGATGTTGGAGAAGCAGGAAAGCTCAGAGATGTTTGGTATTAGTACCACAGACTTCAACAGGCTCAGCTGCAGTGGACAATGTTTCCGCCCTGTGAGGATCAGCCCTGCCCCAAAGAAGTAGGAACCAGAGGAAAACACTATTCACCCCATTTTGCAGAGGAAGGAAACTCGGATATGGAGCCACAAACCTATCTAGGTGTCCAACACCCTCAGAGCCTACATGATTTATGGACCTTGAGATCTCATCCTAATTGATTTGACAAGGTGTCCCTTGGAGAAGTGACTGGTGGGAAACTGAGGTACAGTGTGACCGCACCACAAGCCCAGGGGCTGGCCTAGGTGGCCCCATCCAGATGTTTGCATGAGGTTTTCAATCTGGTGATCAGCCTGTTTCGCCTAACCAACATAGATCCCACAGGTCTGCTTCTGCCTTAATAGCTGGTTCCCCCCCACCCCAACTCTGGCTTTATTTTGTGGATTCAGGCTTTCATGGTGCACAACAGGGAGCACATGAGGATGCAGTAAGGGTTTTCTTCTCACACCAGCCCCAGCTTGAGAAACAAGACTTGTGTTAGGGCTATCAGCAAGTTTCCAAACCGACCTGCTGCCTCAAGCTGGAACCTCCAATTGCCATGGGTGAGGACAGATGAACCCCCACTGCTGCTGAACGAGGCCAGACACACTCAGTGGGTCTGCAAGGGGAAGGTGACTTCCTTCCCATGGAGGGGTGGCACAGGGTGGAGGGAGGCTGTCGTCCCTCTGCCACCTCCAGGCAGCTCTTCAGGCCAAAAGCATCCCACCACACCAGGCTCAAGAGACTTGGGGGTGCACAGAGTTTACCAGTGATCTTGGGTGAGAAGCAGCTTTTTACCTCGACAAAGTGGCGTGGCTCTGTGGCAAGATGAAAGCTGTTCGGGCACGTTGTGTGCACAGCAAAACTGCAATTTCTGCATAGTAGCTATTCTACTCCAAAGCTAAACTTGACATGAATTAAACTTAAAACCATAGCCAGGTGGAGTCATTTCAACCCAAGTCTGAGCTCTGTGCTGCCATACCTCTTTATTGCTACCCCATTAGGCTCTCTTGAAGTTAGCTCAATTGCATCTACCCTCCAGCCATAGGGAACCTCAGCTGTGTTTCACAGCCATGACTGCAACCTGACCATCTCGCCCAGCCTCCAAGCTGTCTGTGTATGAAGGCGAGGCAGAGAGAGTGGAGTCATTTCAACCCAAGTCTGAGCTCTGTGCTGCCATACCTCTTTATTGCTACCCCATTAGGCTCTCTTGAAGTTAGCTCAATTGCATCTACCCTCCAGCCATAGGGAACCTCAGCTGTGTTTCACAGCCATGACTGCAACCTGACCATCTCGCCCAGCCTCCAAGCTGTCTGTGTATGAAGGCAAGGCAGAGAGATCACCATCAACACCATTTGCTCCCTGAGGCCTGGAGGCCAGATTTGGGTAGGGTGATACGGTTAGCTGGAGATGCAGAAATGCCCACAGCACTGGTGTCATTCACACCTTCAAACAGCAGCCTGGTCCTAAACAGTTTTGGGGAGGTGACTGTGTAATACCTATACACAGTCCTGCAAGTCATTTCCCTTGGCCCCAGGGTCTACTTGCAGATGACCGATCAACCTGGTGTGTTATTCCTTAGCACTGCTCCAAGACGGTTCACAAACAGAAGGCGTACCTTCTCCGTGTACTTCCCCCTACTGCTAGTTTCCTGCTATTTTACTTTTTTCTAACTTCACCATTTCACAAGTCCTTCCTATGCAAATTTCTGCAAGTTACTCATTGCCCATCAGCAGAGACAGTAAGGGAATGTGTCCTGAAGACTCTGCTTCCTTTGCAACTGAGACTTCTTCAAACATGTACTTAATCTTTTGTTCCCAAGATGTCATACCGACCTGAATAGACCCATGCAAGGAAAACATTGCAGTGGACTAAAAAAAAAATCAACAGTACTGGATCCCAACTTTTCTTTTGTTCTCTGCTTTTGACCGTGTTACATCATGCACTGCCATCTCCTGTGCAGCAGTTACCTGTCACAGAAGACACTTTGTTCACGTATTTGAGGCCAAGTTCTAATCACCGAATGTAATAGGGCAAGATGAGTGATAGATTGACACAATTAATTTTCGTGTTCCCACTAGTAACATTGATTTTAGGGCATTCAGTCTTTACAAGTCCCTGAATGCAAGGGAAAACTTGGCTCTGATCTTTTCAGTAAAGGTCAAAAGGGTGCTCAGCTCTTCATATGGGAGCTCAGCTGTTCATATGCCCTTCAAGGTTTTGAAGTCTGCCCCACTCACATGAATCTAGGAACTGCCACTCTGACTGCATTTGCTCAGGGAGGACCCACTGAGAAGGTCGTGTGGACACATCTGTGGTACTACTTGAACACTCAAAACTTTCCTGAGCCTGCCTGTTTGCAGAGCACATGTAGAGCTTGAGTTTCACTGGCTGTTGAACTTCTAAAGACTGGCTTCTAGCACTCAATCCTTTTCCATCTTGATCTGACAGGGACTGATGGTGGCCAGCCCTCTGATTCGTTCCTGCTGTACTAGCCCTTACACTGCACCACCAGCCCTCACTAGCAGGATATCTATCTACCCTTACCATCCCAATCCAACTGGAAAGACACCAGTCCCATGAGAGCAGCCATGAACAATCAGTGGATGCATGGGAGACAGGTCCCACCCAGCCTTTACACTGATGGAAGATTCTCAGAAATGAACCAGTCTGAAGGAGTCTCTTCTAGCCCTGCTTATGGCAACACCGGTTGTGTCCTGGCTTATGGTTTGGGGCCTCCAGTTTGGGATCTGGCCTGATTTTTCTCCAGGCAGAGAACTCCAAAGTGCCACGATGCTCAGTGAGAGGGTGGAGAATGTAAAATGCTGTTACAGCAGCCTGCGAAGGCTGGCTTCATGGTTCACATCAGGTAAGCATAGCCCAGCTTCAAAGAAACTGAGGACAGAGAAATATCTAAGGTCCACACAGTTTACAGCCTCAGCCCCTCTGAGGGAAACTCTGACATCTGATGCACCTTCCCCACACACAGTCTTCATGACCTGCATGTCTCCAACCTTCACTTCCATAAGAGCACAGAGACTTTTTAGGACAGCCCCAAACACATGACCCACCACCATCTCCTTTCCCAAGTCCCTATCTAGTTCCTCAAAGCCCCATTGCCCTCAGCCTGTTGTGTGTGTCTTACGTACAGCCATTTTCCCACATCTCATTTGCAGACAAACCCATTATATATCTCTTTTGAGACAGAACAGCTTCTCAAAGATGCATTTTCTTCCAAGTATAGACATGCATGCAGATGTCCTCCCCTCCACCACACCTTTCTGAAATAAGGACCCCAAATGGGGAAACCAGAGTGCTTTAGGCACACAAGCAGGTGGAATCCGGTAACAAATGGAGAAGCAGATTATTTTCAAATCCAGCCTAGATCCCCTCTTGCAGCATCCAACGCAAACTGCTGGGCTCACCAATCTGCTGACCGGGGATGCTCCCTGACTCCGTATCCCCCCATGCATCCATCCCTAACGCTCCCTGACTCCATATCCCCCAGCAGACCTTTCCCTGTCCCCAGGCTGCCCAGTCCTGCCCCATCCTTTCCTCTCCACCCCTCCTCTGTACCCTGCTGGTGAACAATGCCCGTCCTAAATAAACCACCCCGCAAGCAGGTGAGCGACCGCAACAAAGCAGCCCTGCTATGCACGGCATCCCCGCTCGCGAGCCAAGCCGGGAGATTCACCTGTGCGGCCCAGACAGTGAAGAATTGTTTGGAGCAAAATACTGTGCAATCAAGTGGAGATAGCAGAGGCAATGGGGTCAGGCAGGCTGCCTGGGGCATCTTTCATCTCCGACTTCGGGAGGTGGGGTGTAAAGTGCGCGCTGGCCAGGCCCGAGGTGGGCTCAAAGGCAGCCTTGTTCTGCCAGCTATCTGCCATCTCTCTGATGTCACACGTTTCATTTGGGCAGCTCACTTCAAAGATCCCCTTCTCGTGCTCCCTCCCTCCCCTCGCCCCTTTCTCTCTTCTGGGTTTGGAGGGATAATAGCCCAGCTTTCCAAAAAGTGTTTTGCTGTGCAATTAAAAAAAAAAAATCAAAGATGCTTAAAGAGCAGCTGCCCAAGTTAACCCAGTTTAAGCAGGGCAGGGCTGGGACAGCCACCGGGAAACTAAGGTCTTTCACTCTTCTTCCCTTTCATGCTCAAGATCTCTACAAGCGGCAGCAAATCTGGGCCTATCCTAGCTTCCCCAGCACCCCAAATCCTCCTCCATCGACAAGGGGCTCCCCTTTGTATCTGCATCCACTATACATTTGCTACGGGGACCTCCGTGTCCTAAGTCCTACCAGCCACACATGCAGCCCCAAGCAGAGGTCCAGTTTTGGCTAGAGTTTCTAGTGCAACTGTAAACCCCCCCTTGAACGATATCAACCACCACCTTGGCATGCCCATGGCAGCATCTACCTCCGCAGCACTTGCTGGGTGCCTTGAGGCACGTCTGCAGGCAGGAGGCCAGAATAGCAGCCATGATGTGTTGGCCATGCCAAGACAAGACATCTTGCTCAGCTGCAGCCTCTTGTTGAACAACTGTATCTCTGCCAAGCTACACAAACTTGTCCAATGCTGCACAAGAGAAAGATGGCATTTCAAAAGGCTAATAAGACTCTGGATGCAGATTGCCTACTGGGAGAACGTGCATCCCAGTAAGCAAAACCTAAAGAGCAGAACGTATTCAGATACAGCCTGAGAGAAAGACCCTGGCCAAAAGCCATTTCCAGTTTTTGTCCTGAGCATGCAAAACCTCATGTGCCCTCAATTAAGTACCTGGTGACTTCTGTCATCTGGTTTTTGAGTTTAGGGAGTTTGGCAAAGGCAGTTTCAAGCTTCTTTCCACAACTGGCAAGTGTAGCAAACATCACCTTGCACATACCATGCTTCCAGAAGCAGGGGATTTAGAAGGTGGAAAAGAAACCTGTGGGAGGTGTGCTCTGAGGATGTGGAAGAGGGCTGGTACCCAGCACGGGCCCAGGGATCCCAGAGAGAAGCCGTTTAAGTTGCACCACCATACAGTTACCCACATCAGCACACCCACTGCCATGCACCACCCCCTTCACTGCACGGACATTTGATGGCTATTCCTTGGCTCACCTCTACACCGATGTTGTTTCAGTTTTGGTGACAGTAGTAGGAAAAGGTACATCAAAATTAAAAAAAAAAAAAGATGTAAAATTCAGAATAAGGAAGAAAAACCACATCTACCCCAGACCCACCCACAGCCTGCTGACCCTTACTCTGGGAGCATGGCCTCCAGGCCATGACTTCTCTAGAGCAAACCAAGCCTGCCTGAAGGGCAGCTAACAGCTTGTCTCACTTGAGTGATGCTCTGTTCCTAGCCATCAGACTGCACAGGCAACAGCCCCTGAAGGTCCCCCCGAATCACCCCGGCTTCTGCTCACACCCCGACACCCTCCCCTGGACAGGCAGGAGCCGAGATGTGCTGCTGCCCCTCCTCTGCCCAAATCCTGCTGGGGCACCTCCAGCCCCAAGCCCCTCTCAGCAGCACCTCACCCCACGGGGAGAGGGGGTGCAATTCGCATCGAGGAAGCCATTTTGAGGCTTTGGGGAGCATAATGTCAGAAATCGCCAGGGGTCATTTCTTAATGCTGACAGCTCGGAGAGAGGCGGAGGTACCCTGAATACCAGCCATGTAAGCAGCAGCCTTTGCTCCCCAACCCCAGCATCCACAGAAGGATTTAAGGGACTCACAGAACTTACTGGCAGGTAGTAAAAGTTCACTGGGGCTGTAATAGCAATCTGTCAGCTTGCTGCTAATCCGTCTTGACAGAAACTTTATAAGAAACTGAAGCGTGTTAAATAGTCCTGGAGTTTAAGCAGAGCAAACGCAAGGAGGGTGGTTTAAAGCAAAGACTGTTTTCCTTGGACCTCTGACCAAAAGCCCAAGGGCCAGCTCAGGGTTTGACTCTGTAAACGGCTTCTCTCCTGGAGGAGAAAAAGGAGGGACACCCTCAGAAAGCACCGTCACCCCGACAGCACCAAGCAACACCCTGAGCACCCGATGGGCTGTCCCGCGGGCTGCTGGTGCACAGGCAGCGATGCACAATAGCGGCTCTGTGCGCTCGCCCAGCCGCCCGCGCCCCGGGGAGGTGGGGGACAGCACACCGAAGGGGTGCTCACGGGGACCATCTGATGCACCTGCGCTCACCTTGGAGTCAAGAATGCAAATAATTCACATCTGCAAATCCTGGGAAACCCATTAGTGCTGAAACTGGATCCGTTCACCCCGCGAGGGAAGTTTGCCTAAGTCCGCGCATCGCTGCGGTTTCGAGGACGGTTTTATCGGCTGGTTATCACAGAGCCCTCAGTCTGGGCTGCGTCATGCAGGTGGTGTGTCAAGAGCAGTATTTTGTGTCCTCCTATCCATGGATGTTAACAGACAGGACAACCAGGTGCACCCTCCTGGGAAAAACAGCTCAGACGGTCTCTCCCAGGACAGCAGCATTAATGTTGGCACACCAGTTACCCACCAGTATGCAGCACACCAAAAGCACAGCTCAGAATAATAGGTTTGCAACCTGCCTAGCACTGAAGGGCAGCTTCCCATCGCTCTCCAACATAAAGGTGAGGCTTCCAGGTGCACTGTAGGTTTTATTAGGGACCAGCAGCTGAGATGCCACATCCAGTGCATTCCCACTCCAGCAGGACCGCAAACACATCGCAGGAGCAAGTTTGTGTGTGTTGGCACTGCTCTGAATATTCCCCGCTGCTGGTTTGCTTCGGAGCAGATGGCAGAGTTTCATCACCATCTCTACATTTCACTGCTCTATTTTCCATGGACTTCCCAAACGTTTTGCCTTTTAGCTAAGGGTCCTGCTCCCTCACTGAAACATCCTATGCATCCCACTGGGAACACAGTTATCATTAGGGTGACCCAAGACATCTACACAGAAAGAAGCCTGTACACGGTTAAACCCCCAATGAGTGCCTCCAGAGGACTTTCACCCTCAAGTTCACTAGAGCTTGCTGCTAGAAGAGAGGTGGAAAGCAAGACCTTTAGCTAGAAAGAAGAGTAAAGGACTTTGTCTTATGACCCTGCCAAGACACCAGCCACCTGGATCAGAGGCCAATAAATAAGAGCATATCCCTAACCCATTTTGGCCAGGTGTCCCAAGAGAGGGAAAGAACACACCAGTAGCAGTAATGCATCTCCTCCACCACTCTAGCACATCAAATGCAACCATGGGTCTTCAGCTCAGCTGAGCAAAAGTCACAGGGTTTCTCAGGCGGAGAAACCTGTTGGCCAGAAGGACTCAGTAGAAGCCCAGCTACTGGAAAGCCTGATCTCCCATGGCATCCCATGGCAATCTCTCTTTGTGCATCCCTTTGGTGGGCAGCCTGCCCACCACACCTCAGCTGCAGGCGTGACATGGGTAGCAGTGCTCGCCAATGCAATTCCTGAAGCGCAGCAAGGGCTGTGTGCTCACACTGAAGTCTCCCCATGGAGGGGAAGAGAAGTAGTGGACAGATTTATAGATCTTTTCACTGGCACTTTATGCAAGACTCATAGAAACCTGTTTTTTGACAAAATTAAACAAGAGCCACAAAAATAATTTTGGCAAGAAGGTGACAGGCCAGGCAATTGCGTAAGCCTTGTTTGAGCAGAAAAACAAGGTAGAAACATTTACTGGGAAAGAAAAAAAGAGGCACCACCCGTCTTGCTGGGAATGAAGAGCGGGACCTGCAATAGCAGCTAAAAAGGAGACACTAAAAAGTGTCCTGCAGGGGTTGCGATATAGCACAGCAAACACCACAGCAGTAAGGCTGTAAGGCAAGAGGGGGTAGATGCAGACCAGGCAATCCGCTATAAAGCCCTTGCATGCAGGCAGCCCAGTGACTTCTTCCTTAGGAAGCACCTTGAAACAATGCCGGAAGAATTCACAAACTGGCATTGTCATTTTTTTTTTTTCCAAGCCCCCCTTCCCCCCAGCACGTTGTCATCGTCTTCCCCAGGAGCAGAGTTGCTCTCAAGTAACCAGATCCCCCCCTGGCACAAAGCACCTACTGTATTCGCCCCGATGCTATCGGGAGGGGCTGGCCGGGTGCACGCGGTCAGGCAGCACCTAAGCTCGGGTGGCCCAGGGCTGTGGGATGAAACAGGACTCTTCCTCCTCCCCCAGCACACCACAGCTTTGAGGCCATCACGGGTTGGACTGAAAATGCAGCATCTCCTCTGCTTATTCATATTTCACGGGGAAGCTCTTCCGCGCCAGCTCCAGCCCTGGCTAATACACTCTTCACCAGGCACTTCTGTCAATCCCTTCACAAAAGCCAGCACTGCCACAAACATTTGTTAGCTCCTCACGAGCTCCTGGCTGGAGGTGAGCTGGTCATATCAACAGCAGATTTTTATTTCGAGGAAAGGGAAAAAAATAAGCAAGTCGGGGAAACAGCTGTTGAACTGCAGGAATAATCAATTAAGAGGCAATTTCATCATCTTGAGTAAGCTTGCTTGCACTTAAAAGCTTTCTGAAGGAAGTGATTAGCCTCTAATTGATGGGAACTGTAAAGCCCAGGAAGGAGGCAAAGCAGCTCAGTTATGTACAACCATTTCTGGCATGGGCTTTGGGTCCCACCACTGCTGCCCAACACACTGCAAAGCCTTTGAGGATAGCATCTGCCTTCGGGCTTCTTCATGGGTCTAACTCCTTGTCAAAGACTCACTGATACTTTTCTCTGGATTCAGTGTCCCTTCCCCATCTCACACTCCCAGGTAACCCACCTTGGCATGGGAAAGCCACTGGTCAAACACCAACCATGCTGTTCTCCTTCCCTGCCACTGGCTGCAGCTCAGCCAACCGGTGCCAAGAATTGGCCCCATTTCTCATACCTGAAATTTGAGGATCAAAACAGGCTTTCAGATGGTTCACGGTGCCTCTCCTTAGGCTTTCTGGTCACCCATGATGGGGCTGCTCCTTTTGTCTTAACAGGGAAGTGACCACCTCATCTTCCTCAACCACCCTGCTCCCACCTGCGGCTAACATCCCCTTTTTTAGATAAACTGCTATGCCCCATTTGCTACTGTCCTTTAACCACCCCATCTCCAGCTCTCCCACCCCAGCCTTTGTTGAAGAGCTCCCTGCAAAGGCAGTCTTTGCCCCATGGGCTGAGGCTTCATGTTCCCCAGCCCCCAGGTCTTCTGCTGGCAGCACTGGGATGTCACCGCTCCTTCATCACTCCTCCACCTACTCCAGGAGGAGACAGAGCAGCCAACAGTCCGTTATAGCTTCTGGCAGGCCCCAGCTAATCCTTTTGGAAGAGTTTCACCAGTCTCCTCTTCCCAAACTCCTCAGGGGCTCTCCAGTTACTTCCCAAATACCTACATGTACTCGGCTGCAGAGCCAAACCCTCCAACCCTGGGACACCAGCTTGAGGTTGTCAGGACAACATAATCAGCCACCCAAGGCACAGGCGTTACGCTACATCTCTAGTTCCATGACCTCATGCTATATTTTCCATACGGTTCCTGCCTCGTTCAGCAAACGGGTGGTTGCTCACTGTTTCCCATCTCCTCCTCACTTTCTGTGCGCAGCCTCAGGGCCCTCCGTGCTCACATATTATTTTGAGCTTGTGTTGAGCACAGACTTGTTTCCTCGCAGATGCTCTCAGGAAAGCACGGAGAAGCCCGAGGCTCCGTGGATATCTCCCTTCACAGCCCCTCCTCTCCGAAGCAGATCTTATTGCATCTGTACTGCAAGGAACAGAGGCAAGAGGAGAGCCAGAGCTGCCGGGGGCCAGCCAGTTTCAGAGCACCGATCTGAGATACCAAAGCTCCGCTCTCCAGAGCACTAATCCTGTCTGGGCTCTCTAAGAGTCCTAAATAAGATTGGTCAGAAAAGCATCATTAGCTCTTCAGCCCACATGAAGCCACCAAGTTGATAGGACCCTAGGGCACTGCTTGCTGGGGTTCACCACCAGCTCCCCATCTCTGTGCCACAGGGTCTGCCTGCCTCCTGACACAGATTTACTCTGCCCTGAGACCATGATTCAATCCACCAAGCATCCCTCTGAATGAGCTCCCTGTTCTCGGGGTCATCAGAGGAGAAATCTGATCTTCCCTCTGAAGCAGCAGCTCAGAGGGCCCGAGGCAGTGGGAATCTGCTGTTCTTCACCGAAAGTGCTGTCGGTATTTGATCATTTGGAGTGTTTTGACATGGTTTGCAGTTGGATACGCTCATCCTCAGCCTGTGAACATGTCAACCAGGCAAGCACATGTCAGCCTCCACATCAGTGTCTAGGAGGTCTACAGCTGACAAGATAACCTTTTCATGACCAACACGTTGCCACTCAGAGGAATGGAGACAAGAATTTGGTCTGATCTCCACAAGATAAGAAGCTACTATTCACCTTTTTACACCTGAAGAGCTTCTAACACTTTTCCTGCCTTTCCATTGCAAGTATTTACCATTTCATAAACCTTTTTTTAAAAATCAACTTTCCAGGCAGATGAGGAGCAGTGGAATAAAAGACTTAGCAAATGCAAGTCACAGATTTGGACAGCTGGTGTTACCTGGGATCTTGCTCACAGACCTACTGTAAGGCCAAGGCACTCATCCTCAGTGGTTTGAGCCCTATCATGTGTCACAGGACAAGCGTTTTCTAATGATGGGCGACATTTTGTGCCCAGAACAGCATCGGTGTAGATACCAGACATCTGGCAAATGATTTCACTCTGGAAAGGTGACAGAAGCTTTGGCCTTTTCCCACCAGAAAAGCAGCCTTTGCTATCTCCCATCTCCAGTTCCAGGGAAAGACCCTGCCTGTGGCTTCCCTGGGATTCATGCCCTCTCCACCTCAGATGTGCAGAAAGACAACCAACCCGCTGATGTGGGGACATAAGAAACTCTCCTGCAGGCTCTTTCTGTATGTGAGTGCAGGCCCACATCACACAAGAAAGCAGCCCCCACCCTGCCAGCCTGCAAACACCCTGTGCAGGAAGGGGCTGGGGAGGTGGCTGTGCACCGGGGTTCACACATGGACCTCCTCACTGCACCAAGCTCTTCTTTGCTAGGAAGCTCTCCGCTTTGGGGTCCACATCTCAGCTGGCAGGAGCCAGCACAGCTCTACTGACCTCACTGACATGCTGAGCCAGGCCATTTTGAGCAAGGCAAGGATCCAACCCTTCAACTGGAGGTGGTTTTCCTAGGCAGCATCTGCTACCAAGGCGACATGCTTCCAGGGCGGTTGCTTGCTCCAGCTTATATGTCTGCACACTACAAGTCTCCCACAAATACCATCAAGATTTAAATCTCCAGATGCAAACCCAGCCAGTATTGGCTAATACCGTTGTGAGTGTCACTCCAGTCTGCATCTGCCACAAGCTCCATTCACAAAGAGCAAGTTAATTAACATAATATCACTCAGAGCTAGCTCGTTCCTGGCTATCAGTATCATCTAATCAGTGTCCTCAACTGAAAAGTAATCTCTGACTTGATCTTTCCTTGGCCACTGAGCAGTGGTTGAACAGAGGGGGCTTTGTTTTGAGTCACTAGAGACACGAAGGTCAACTCCCAACCTTTTCCTGGCATTGCCCTTGCCTTGGAGAGCAAGGTAGAGCCTGTTTTCATGTCAGACCTTGTTCTTTCCTTCCTGGCTTTGACAAGAAGATATCATTTGTCCTAGGGAGTCGCTCCCCAGGCCAAGAGCAGGCTCAGACATGGAGCACAATACGGCAAAGCAGCACCATGAAAGTACATCCCAGAGGGGCCAGTCCTGAGCAAACCCACCACCCACGCAGGGACATCCAACAACCCACCCGGCCTGACAAGAAGTCATCTGCCATGCAGTGATTCCATCGCTTGCAGATGATAAGGCCCAGCCAGTTTTGCTTTGGCAGGATCCGTCCCCACCCTGAAATAAGGCGCAACAGAATATGAAATCCAGGTGACAGGAGGACCCACATCTACTACTACATTGCACAATTGCAAGCTGGACTTGTGTTTGGGCTGTGTCAAGCACACAGGCCAACTTGCAGGAGGAGGACAGGTTTAAGACCATGAATTCAGCTGATTTTACTAGACAAAGATCTGCTCCCTTCCACAATACTGGTCCTTCCCCCAAATTATACACTATATATAATAATTTTATACATACACACACATATACCTTGAGATACTGTTATTATAACATGTCATTACATTTTTGCAAGATTTTAAAAGTAGGCAACCAGTCTGTATGACATGGGTTTTATGGGGGTTTTATTCTGGGGGAAGTAATTTGGTAAGTGTAAATTGATAGTTAGGCTGATGGAAAGCCAGACTGATGTAGGTGAACATTTTTCAAATAGGAGGTAGCTGTGGGTGGGGAAGAAAAACCTTGTATCTCTAAAAGATTTTTTAAAAGCCTTTAAACATAATGTTTTAAGAAGCATCCAAGTGAGGGGGATTTTTAAGGCAATTTTAATAACCATTAATGAAAACATCCATTTTTCTGTTGCAAGCCTGGGTGGTGTTAACCCAGGCCATTACCTACAGCTGGACCCTACAAATCAGACTCGTGCTGCCTTCATGGGTCACAGCAGCTCCTCCACACCACACATCCTCCACCTCCCCCCGATCTGCCCCCTTTCCACAAGCAAAGCACATCTCCACCTCCAGCCCACTGTGACTATCAGCCTCATCCCAGCCCAGATCCCCTCTGCTCCACCAGCACCAGCCAGCATTTCTCCAAGACCACCAAGCCCAGTGACAGAGAAAGTCCAAGCCATAATTTCACCAACCTGTCCATGCCAGGACAGGTCCAACCCTTCTCCCTGCTGCTGTGCCAAAATCCCAAACTAAAAGATAGGATTTTTGCCTTTCCATGTCATCCAGAATTCGGGTTTGGAGACAACCAGCTAAAAAATTATGCTTAGCCAACACTAAAAAAACACTATCACTTAGAAGAGGTATCACCTTTGTGCTTTGCAAGAATGCAGTACAAACAAATACCACAATCTCTACAAAGAAATTCCCCAACACATAATTATCTCTTCAAAAGAGCAAGGGCTTTAGAAATACGGCAAAACTCACGCACAAGCACCTACCCTGCTGTCCTTCACGAGATCATCTCAAATCAGGCTAGGCAGCTTCCTAGGGCACATCTTCCCACCTCCTCCCAAACCTAGGCAACCTGTGAATCCTGCTTTTATAGGGTTTTACCCTCCCTCCTGCAACACCTTCACCTGGTGACTCACTAATTACATCCCAAATGAGCAAGCAGGCACACATGAGAGATTTCTACTGGAAGAGAAGACCTTGCGGCTCAATACAGCTTATTTAATTCTCCATGGAAAGCCTTCTCCTACACATTAGACATTTCTCCAGCCTCCTTTCTGTGCTTTTTCAGCTCATGTTTGAGGCAACAGAGGCCAGATAAGAGCTCAGAGAGGTTTTGTAATCAAAATGTTATTGCTGAGAGAAAATAGAGCCTGTGCAGTGATTAAAAATAAGTCTTCATTTTGGGGAGCAAGGGGAAACACTCAGCTGCAGGATGACCAAGAACACAGTCCCGAGCAGTTTGGGTCAGGCAGGCTGCCCAGCACCCCGTCCCAGGACATGAACAAACTGGGTGACTGGAACGAACTGGACACTGCTGGGCTGGGGCTGCTGGGGGGTTTTGCAGCAGTTGCCGTTCATAGGGTCAGGTGCCATGCTCTTCTGTCCTGAAGTAGAGCAAAACCCCAAACCAACCCAAGAAATCCAGGCTGTTCCTAGGAAACGACAACTTGCAAAATAAAAATCACAAGTTTTCTTCACACTGACACACCATTTTGAATTTTTTTTTTCCTGCAGGTTGGACTTTGAAAGCATTTTATAGCACAGGGACAGCAAACCAGTGACTGAAGATGGGCAGGAAGGAGAACATCTCAGACAATGAGTTGTGGATCCCCATCCCCGATTTGGTGGCATCAGCACATATTCGTGGAACCTCTCCATGTCAGGGAGCTGCGATGAGAGCAACTCCTATTGGGAAATACCCACCCACATCTTTTAGGCACTCCTAACATGGAGTTGCCCATGGCCCTGCCATGGAGAGGTGGGGTTCATGGTGAAGTGATAGTCCAGGTGAGAGCACTTATGGGGTAACCTGGCCTGCAGAAGTGCTTTCCCACTCCTGCATTCCCCCTGCCCTGGAGGAGGACGAATGCCTCCCAGCCATGCTCTGCCCAGTGAGCTGAGATGGCAACCAGGGATGTGAAGGTACCAATGAGGTCTGCAGGGCGTTTTAAGCCAAGAGCTCACGCGTTCGGGAAAATGGTTTACTAGTAACCTGGCTGTCCTGGCTTCTCCAGCTCTCCTTCAATGCTAAAAGCATAGAAACACTGTGGGCAGGTGTAAACATGAAGCAGAGTTTTCTGGTGTACAAACACACATGAGCCCGTGCCAAGAGCTGGCAAACATGCAAAACACTTTTCTTTTTCTCTTTTTGTCCATCCTTTCTCCAAGATTCCTTCTTGTTGTAAAGAAGGTTGTCTGGCCTCCCTTTTCTTTTGTCACTTTGGCTGGGAGTCATCTCCACTGCCTACAGATGTCTGAGGGTTGGCTGTTCACAGCTGAGCTAGTGCTGCACAGTCCTGCTGTGCTCCGTGGAGAGCCCCAGCAAGCCCCTCACTGCCACCTCAGGTGGGAGCCAGAGACAGATGCGTCACCCTCCAGATCCCCCAATCTCTGTCCATCGGCCACAGAGGACCCTCAGGGGCCAGTTCAGAACCAGACCAGAGAATGTTTGATATCAAAAACCCAAGGAGCAGAAGCTTCACCATACCCTACCCGACACCTTGCCGACTTTGGAGATGATTCAAACCCTTCCCTCTCCGAGTCAACGGGACACCCCATGCAAGAAGAGACCAGGCTTTTTTTTTTTTTTTCCCAGAGATTTTTTTGTCTTTTTAATTTCATCTTGGTATGTGATTTCTGACAGTGTGTCAGCATCTCCCGCCGGGTCAGCCATCTCCAGACCCTGCTACATTCAGTGTCAGATCGTACGGTGGCGATGAGCCAGTGTTTTGAGCCTCACAGTCACTTGCATGTCTTTACGGGTTGTCGCTTACATCATTTGTGAACAGCAGCACAAAAGGACACAACGCATGAAAACGAGAGTGGGGATGAGGTGAGGGTCAGCTGAAGGCTCGACCCTAAGGAGAACTTTCCCCAGGTTCCCACGGCTCCTGCAGGATGAACCTGAGCACGGGGTGGGAAATGTAGGGCTCTCCCTCCTTTCTCCTTTGCCCGAGGGTGGCGATACCGGCTGCAGTGTCTTCCAGAGCCAGGACAGCAGCTCACACTGGTTTAGCACCCATATTTGAGGGTACGGGATGGAGTTGCTGGCGGAGGCAGGCTGGATCCTGCCGCGGGAAGGAGAGAGGTGATGCAGAGAAGCAGAGCTGAGCCCCGATGGGCCGGGATGTCCACCAGCTCCAGCAGCGTCGTCCACCCTGCACCGACCTCCTGGACATGTCCAGCGGTGGGGACAGGACCTGGCCACCGTGCTGTCCCCATCGATCTGCTGGCGGAGGAGCAGGTCCCTGGAGCCAGCCCTGCTTTGGGTTTCAACTGCACCTCAAAACCAGCGGGGCAACCTGAGAGCACCAAAAATAACCAACCCCGAAACCCAAACCTATCGCCTGAAACGAACTGATGTTCCTTCCCTGCCACTGGGCTTTTGCAACCTAAACATAACGTTTATAAAAAGTAAATTATTTCATCTTATAACTTAAGTGCATTGAGTATTTCCTTAAATATGGTTCACGCTGAAAATAAAGTTACTTTTGCTGTACAGTAAATTTCTGATAGACTTAGAAATAAACTTTGTTGATACAATCTGGCAGGTGTGGCTGTGCAGTACATCACCCACAGCCCCACAGCTCTGCACACACACACGTGCGTGCCCACACACACACATACACACACGCAGCCCCCTCCCCGGGGACGGGGACGATGTTAGGGGTTTCTAGCTTTCTATATTCGCACGGGAACATCTATCTTAAAAGTCCCTGTGTTTAAACAGCGAGCGCTCAAGCTGGTCGAGGGAACAGAGGAAAAACCCCACAGCAAAATTTTCCCTGTGTTGCCCCAAAGCGTTGTCAGCTTTTCAAATTTCAAAGCCCAGCCGATGCTGCGGGCTCCCCCCGTGAAGGTCAGCAGTTTGCTCTTTCCGCCGCTCGGACCGAAGGTGGTGCAGAGGGGATACGGCACTGGGATGCTCCCACGGGAAGGGTTTCCCCCTCCCCCTGCCTTTCCCCCCTGCCAAAATGAGAAATTTGGTTCCCCGTTTGAAATTTGAAAACCCACCAGCCAGCTGCAAAAACCACTCCTGTCCCTAATCCTAGGCTCCTAAGAGAAACATGAAACTATGCAACCCATAACTTAACTCGCTCCTTGGGAATCCCAAGCTACCACATATTGTTTGACAGCATCCCAGGAGTGTCGCTTCCCCCTCCCTCCCAATCCCTCCTGGGTCCCAATCCCCCCTGGGGCAGCGCGGTGGCATCGGCTGCCCCGTGCCGGGGACCACGCCACGCTCAGGAGGTGAAGTAGGAGTTCTGCATGGAGTAGAGGTGGTCGATGGGGTTCCCCACTCGCGCCTGGAGTGGCCCCGCGTCCGCTGTGGCGAGGAAGCAGTCGCCCAGGTTGCTCAGTGAGGTATCATCGCTATCCAAGTCGTGGAAGAGGGGCTCGGCACCTTGGGAAGCAAGGAAGGAGCAGAAGGACTTCAGAGCCTGCTTTCTCCTCCGGCACCTTGGCAGTGCCGGGTACCCCCAGCTTT
>NW_009220245.1:0-1976 GCF_000690835.1 Fulmarus glacialis | reverse complement strand
CCTTGGGAAGCCCGGAGAGGGCGGGCAAATCGGGCGACCCTGAGCGTGAGGAGAGCTGGGTGCGAGGGGGGTCCCTGAGCTCAGGCGCTGTGTGTTTTGCTGATCCTGCTGCTGCTGCTGCTGCCTCCTGGCAAGCTTCTTCATCTGGCCGAGAAGAAGGGGAAAAAACGGGGTGAAATCATCCCCCGGCCAGAGCGAGGAGGGAGGGGAGCCCCGGCACCGGCTGCTGGCAGGGAGCTACCCCTCGTACCCACCTTTGCTCGCTGGTTCTGGAACCAGACCTGCACCACACGGACGCTCAGCCCCGTCTCAGCCGCCAGCGTCTCCCGCACCTTGGAGAGAGGAAGGACAGTGGCGTCTCAGCCCCCTCAGCTTTTTGGGGGGACTGTAGGAAGGGACAGAGCAGCCGGGGCAAGTCCTTGCCCGGCATCCAGGACATCCCCGGGGGCTGGAGGAGGCTGAGCATGGGCCCTTCTCCCCGTACCTTCCTGCAGGGCTTGGAGGAGACCTCAAACGATGCCTTGAACGCCCTCCGCTGCTGCGTGGTCAGGATCGTCCGGGGTCTCTTGGGCCGCTTGTGATCCTTCCCGTCCTCGGCGCCCTTCCCCGAGGCTTGGCCCAGTTTGCAGATGCTGTCCTCATCGTCACTTTTACCTAAGGGGGAAAAAAAAAAGCAGGTCCTTTACAGACAACGGGCAGCGCCCATCGTTTTCCAGCATGTCCAAAATAATCTGGGGGACTTGAAACAAGCTGGTGTTGGCGGGGATCTTCTTGTGAATGTGTGTGAGGAGCTGAGGTTTGGGGCTGGCTGCCCCATGGCAGCTCAGAGAGGGGGAGAGCTGCTGCAGCTCACAGTTTGGGGTCGCTCAGCCAGCAGATGGGCTTTTTGGTTCTTCTTTTCCCCAACAGTCTGAGCAATTGCGATATGAAACCCTGGCTACCTGATTTTCCCTCCATTAGACCCAAATCCCTGCTTGCTCCGCAGGGGTTTCCTGCCAGGCCACAGCTGGGGGGACACATCTGGACAGAGACACCCAGGTCGCATCCGTGCGAGGGGACAGCAGCCATCAAGGACCGCTGTGCCCCTGGGGCTGTCCCCCAGCCCAGCTGGGGACCAGGCAAATGGTCCCCCTGCCCGGACAGCCCAGGCTGAGGGAGGTCAGGGCGCAGGGGGGGCAGAGATGCTCAGAGAGGGCAACGCGTTAGCCCCCACAAACCCCTCCTGATTTGCCCTGCCACGGAGGTCAAGCACAGAGTTTTAATCACAAATATAAGGGGCACCTTTTCGCCTAGATTTCCCCCCTTCCGTGGAGTTTTAAATCTCCCTGGACAGAAGCCCAGGCTGCTTCAAGCTTCACCCCTCGGGTACTCGCTGCAACGTGCTGCTCCGTTGCGTTCCCAGGCACCGGCGTGTATCTCCCTGCTGCTCTCCGCCGCTCGGGGCCGCGGGGCCTTCGGGCAGGAGCTGCTCCGGGAAAGCCGGCAGCGCTGCCCTGCCCTCCTCATTTACCGCATCGCCACCGCGTCCATGACCTCGCTTGCATGGGAGGGCTGTAATGCAGGTTTGACAGCACAGGTCCTTCCCTCTCACGAGCGGTAAATCACTTACAGCCTTTTCCAGAAAGCTCCTCCACCATCCGTTTGGGAAACGATAACGGAGCTATGGTGCTGGTTTGATGCAGACGCAGGTTGCAAGGGCTGTGCTTGGCCCGAGTCCCATCCCGGGGCTGCCGCGTCTCTGGGAGATGGGGATGCACCAGGGGGTTGGGAGCCTGGCCCAGAGTTCATGGCTAAAGCAGTTCAGGTTGTACCCCACGGCAAGAGCTAATCATGGATCACACACATCAGAAAAGTGTAAATCCTACAGCAGCCCAGTTGGGAATGGGGAAAGACAGGAGCACATCTCCGGGGTGAGGGGAGGCAGCGATCCCAGTGGAGGAGCGAGGATGCTTTCGGGTACCAGTTACCACTTCCCT
>NW_009220244.1:0-23801 GCF_000690835.1 Fulmarus glacialis | reverse complement strand
GCCTCCAGTCATCCGGGACCTCTCCTGTTGTATGATAGTGTCAAATATCACAGCAACTATGACTGTTTTCCCTTGAACGAAGCTATAAGTTTAGATAAAGGAGGCCACACAGAGCTAAGAGAAGGGAAGTAATTAAACCAGAAGCAAAATTAGCTCTGCAAATTGTCAAGAATAAAGCAAAAAAAAAAAAAAAAAACAACCCAAACCCCAAAACTGTAATGAAACAGGTAGCAGATTAAAAAATTGTTGTGGATAATATCATAACATTTAACAGATGAAGCAGCTGTTAAAAGGCATGGTGATAAAAGATTTTAAGGGTTCAGTGAGTTCCAAGTAAGCTGTTAAGTTTCCACCACCCAGACAGTCTGCCCAAGAGAAACAGCTTAAGAAGTTAGTAGAAGAGAAAACATGCCAAATCAGAGAATACTTTCAAGACCAGATAAACAGGTAAACATCAGAAAAAGAAATTGTCTCTGACAAATTTACCTCACAGAATTAGGCTCTGTAATATATTATAGCACAACCAAAGGTATGAAAGATGCAGTTAAATGATCAGTTTTTGAAAGCTACAGGAAAGAACAAGTTAACAGAAATATGCTGAAAATTCACAATACTTCAAGTTACAAAACTCTAAGATTTGAATCAGGAAAGCCTCCAAAAAAATGATGAAGTAACATATTTCGAGTGTTAAAATAATGGAATTGTATGCAATTGCAGGACAGCATTAAATATACTTCTCTAGAGGTAAAGTGTTTTCAGGCATCATTTTAGACAGAACTAAGAAATTGTTAGGGAGAAGCTTATGGCAGTCTATCATTAGGACTCAAATGATCATATATCAAGCAGATCATATATTAAGAAAAGTAGGTAGGAAAATACAGTTACAAATAGATAGGAGCAAAAATTACTTATGATAAACTTCATGCATTTCAATACAACATTTCTCCACTTCTATCTGAACTCAGATCCTTTTATAATACATATCTTCAAGTCAAAGTTTATTTCCATGATGATATGGGGATGGAGGAGCTGAAAAATCAAAAAGCTCCAGACAAATCTCAGCACCTTTATGAAGGAAAATATCATAAGCATAGTGTTAGTAATTACTAGCATTCATGGGAGAAATCAAGTTTCCCTCCTCAAAGATATGCAGAAAAGGAGGAGTCAAGACATGAAAGGTATCAGCAGTGAAGTGAGGACCCCAGAGAGAATTCTCTCCTGCAAGAGGAAAACCACTGTGGAAACAGAGGAACAGAAGACTGAATATTGAAGGTTCAGCCAAGTGCCATTAACAAGGCATCCTCTTTCCCCTTCTCGCTCAACAAAACCAAGTTCAAGTTCTTGTACTTGAACTCAGAAACAAGCCTGTTTATCTGTAGTCAACATCCCTGTAGATGTTTCCTTGTAGAAAGGATTCCAAGTTAAACTATAAAATTGTTATTCCACTATATATTTTATACTGTAATATATTTTTTAAAGAAATGGTGATAACAAAGTTTGCTTTTTCTTTTTGAGACACTCCATAGCCTGAGATTAGTATACAGATGAAGTTATGCACAGTGTACCAAACTTACACAGAAAGCTCAGTTTGCAGATTACAGAAAGCAGACATTTGAAATACTTGAGAATTCTGAGTACTTGGCAAGTTGCTTACAGTTTCAACAGCACTTACATATCAGAATAGACCAATAACAGACATTAAGCACTGGAATTTCACAGATTCCAACCAAAAATTTATAAATTTGCAAAGGTACATTTCTAACCTTGTTATAGGCATTTTTGAAAGGCAATCAATATTGTTAAGTGTTGTATGAGGAGATTTTCATCATCTGATGAACACTGATTTGAATCTTTGGAAACCCAGACCCCAGCTTTTCCTCCTTTCTTAGAAGCTCTTCAAGATCAGAAGGGATTGTGATCTTTGCCCTGTACTGGGAATGGGCTTTAAGTGCATCTGTGTATGTTAGTTTAACTGACCCATTTGAAAATCTTATTGGCCTCTAACACATCATCACCTGTGTTACTTATGCAAAGAGTGAGCTTAATTGTTGCAAAGATCAGATGCCAAACAGCAAGTCACAGCTGTTCACTGAGCAGATGGGAAAGGTTATGGTATTTGAATATTTCATTATTAGTGAGACAGGTCACATAACAGGCCATAAATCATCTGTTTACAAGCACTTTATTTGGTGGAAAAGATTACTTTTTTTGGTTTTACACCTTGAAAGTTTTCATCACTGACCAAGTCAGCCATCTTTATACTGAAAATATCATTAGTGTGCAAACTATATCTCAGAGCAGACATAACATATGATGCCCGATGCCTATGTTTTTTTTAGACACACACATAAATCACATATTTACTAATATTTCTCATATACCGTGTAACTAGTATATATGATACCGTATGTGAGAGGAATAAAACCTGTTCTTTTTTTCAGAGTGCAAGGGGATGTGGGTATCCTACAACAGCCTGTCCATAACATTTACATGCCCCCTTACTAAAGCAGTCAAGTATTGTACAGAAAATACTTACTTTAATTGTTAGAGAAAACTCAGTAAGACTGATTTCTATTAAGCTTTGTAAGACTTTTGTATGAATTTAACAAAGAATAACTGAGTCAGTTATAGGCATAAGGTCTCTGGTACTTAGTGAGCTGCAGCAAAAGAGAGATACACCGTCTGTAAGCAATGAAGCTAGAGAGCAAAAAGGTATAAATTTGGCAGGAGGAGAAATCTTCCTTGCACCAAAGACAGAGGTTGGAAAAAAAACCCAAAAGTAATACCATCCTGCATGAAGTCTGAAACAGACTTCTATTCTGGGTGCCCTTTTAACATGCTGACTATCTCCAATCCTGCTCTAATCCTCATCTAGAAGGTAAAGTTAATTGCATTAGGAACTGACCATTTGATTTGTATTTTCACTACATGTGACTTCATCACCCCATCACCCTCAAGCTGAACAATCCTGTCTTTGCTCATCCTAACTTACACTCGTGGGAAGGATAGTAGTAGTACAATATTGCATTATGTGTGGCTCACTCTTGCAAAAGTGTATGTATCCATTTATATTTTTACTATTGCCTAGGGCTAAAACTGGGAAAATGTATTTATGATTTTTGTCCCATTGCTTTTTTTAAGCTTTTGAAAGAAAAATAATAATGTTAGTATATCTCAGAAAACACATACAAAGAAAAATTTAACAACATACGTACTAGAAAATACGAAAAATAATGCACAGAGGCTGTTTTCCAAGTTTCAGTTATATAGTCACAGAGGACTGAACTACAGTAGGATCTGAAAGGGAATTTAAAACATAGAAAAGCTACAAACCATGGATACTAAATACAGGAATATAAACTATTTCCTGTCATTAGCTGAGAGATGAGATAAATCAGTTGAGCTCTATCTATCATTATACCAATGGTTTACACTTTGATATCTGATCTGTGTTTTCATTCCACTTTTTTGTGTTTACTCAGGTTTACTATCCTATTTAAAAAAAGTGACTGTGAAAAATACGAAATTATTACTTCAACTCTGTAAAACCCAAAAGTTTTAAGCCATAAATAACCTAAGCTTCCTAAACCAAAGACCGTTTCCTCCACAGCACATCCAGAGATTTAATTGCATGAAAGACTGAGAGTAAGGAACTTTATGATGAAAATGTGTCGCTGACAATTTTGGGTGAAAAATAGGAATGGGATATAGTGACAGGAATACTGATAGAAAATGGAACTTTTGAAGTGTGAAAAATATTTCCTCTTCATAAGGAATCACGAACTTAAAAGGGCCTACTTTGAACATCCTAACCCCTACGAAATTCTGTGTCGTGATAAAAACTACTAAGACCTCGATGTCATAATTGTTTTGCTTGATTTTAAAAAACAACTTTAAGAAAATCCAAAATTAAATTTCCACATTTTGATAAAACAGGTGCATGAGACACTGGATTTTCAACACATCTTCCCCTTCTCATCTTGTTAATTTATTTCTAAGTCTGACATAAAATTCTTCATATTAGCACCAAAATACTTCGAGAAGCGAGTGGTGAGGAGAAATTCAAGACTAAAAAGCAACCATTTTTCCAGATAACTTAAATGTCAGAATCCTGCCAGAGCCTTCAAACTTGGTTTAGAAAGCAAAATCCACCTCACGCTTAGGACAACACTTTTGACTTCCATAATCCTATGAATTATATGACATTTATTGGCTTTTTTTTTTCCTTTAATGGCTGATGGATAAGAAACCCCAAAATCCCAAAGCAGGAGGAGAGAAATGGCATTGCACACATGTCTCCTTCAGAGTCCTTCTGAACATGCTCAGAAGGCATTGCTACAGGACATCACCTAGGGCTCTAGTGATAGGACACAAACTATCATCCTCACAATGGGGACAAACTTTTTAGCAGGGCCTGTTTTGACAGGAAAAGAGGGAATGGTTTTAAACTTAAAGAGGGTAGATTCAGACTAGACATAAGGAAAAAAAAATTACAATGAGGGTGGTGAAACACTGGAACAGGTTGCCCTGTTGATGAGGTGGTAGATGCCCCATCCCTGGAAACATACAAGGTCAGGTTGGACGGAGCTCTGAGCAACCTGATCTAGTTGAAGACGTCCCTGCCCATGGCAGGGGGGTTGGACTAGATGACCTTAAAGGTCCCTTCCAATCCTAACTATTGTATGATTCTATGATTCCATGATAATAATTTGTCCTGATGTACAAGAGGTCATTATAAAAGAAGGCAAAATATTTGGGAAATAAATCAAAAGATGAGCTTCACTTGGCATACAATATAAAGGTTATAGAATACTTGAATGCTTTAATAGCTTAAGATTTCCCCAAAGAAATGCATCCATTTACCAACTTGTGTCTGTAAAATATTATCTTTTTTTAATACCTGACAGTAATGTGAAAAGAATCTAATGTCTTAGTTTGGAGTTAGCAGAAATCTACTATTTCTGTTAGGAAAGTGAAAAGCACCTCATCTGCTTTTTAAAGATAATCCACTAAAAGGAATGAATTGGCATAGGACAAAAAGCGATTTACTGTTTGTCCTTTAGGGTATAAAGGATGCGTCACATTTGCATTGAATGTATTGGAATTGCTGACACCATGCTTCAGCTGGCTCACTGTCATATTTAGGATAAACAACACCTCTCAGTAAAAAGTTTTTGAATTTTCTGGTCAAATGTCAAAATTGCTTAGCCTATAAACAAGAATAATTCTGAGTGAAAAATTCATAAAGCAATGATGGAGAAGTCGTCTATTTTGGATATCTTATGAAACAACTGTATGTTTTTCATGTTATCATCATCTTCTCTTAAATATATATCTTCTGTAATACAGACAGTTGAACAGCTCCTTCACTGTCAGTATAATTTGAATGAGTGTGTCACCTCAGAAAATGCCAAGTAACGGCAAAATTTAACTAAAAAGACAACAATTGTCTATGCCTCAGATAGTCTTCAGCAAAAGAGAACACCAAGATCTGTTCTCTGGGATACTGATTTTTGCCATTTTACTAACATACAACATTTAATGCCAAAATCGAAGTGATCAAAACATGCTGTAAAAATCAAATACTATTCTAAGAATACAAAAGGCTGTGCAATATATTTGCTCTTCTGACCCACAGAATAGCAATGCAAGAGCAACCAGAGATGATTAAAACATTGGAAGCAATTGAATGACAAGGGTTTTTCTAGCCTCCTACATATAACAAGATAGCTTCTTCTCCCAGCATCAGATGCACTGTGTCAAAACTGTATCTTTGATGCCAGGTTCCTTCAAGGCAGCTTGGCTTTCATATTTTCCAACACAGAAGAGTTAAATTTTGATTTGGTAATGCATTTTAAAGTGTGCGTAGAGGTTTCTTAGCTTTTATGCTTTAAAAAAACCAAAACAAAACAGATAATGACAGGTCACAGAAGCAAAAAATATTTTGGATTTTAAAATCAGAACAGCAATACATTTTACTAAATGTGTGCATCTTACCCATAAATTTCAAATACAAGTTTATGAAATGCTAGACACAGAATAATATTAAGTCCTGGAGAGAAGGAGTTATATCCTACATGTGCATTTGAACAAGTTGTCTCGTCAAGCAACAGATAAAGTTCAGTAAAACCTTTTTCTACAGCCATGTCTAATTTCCAGAGCCTCACTTATTTCCCTGCATAAGCATTTCTGGGGAATGGTGCTGGAGCTGACAAGCCACACAGTATGGATAAACTTACACTCTTGGTTACAGGTGGCCAGACAAAATCCATAATCAGCTTATCAGATTATAAATAAGTATGTGAATTAAACAATGGAAGTATTGTCATCCTTAATTTCCTTGTGATGATTTTACTTCCCTTTTACTCACCAAATGGAGTAGGACTTATAAACTTATGGTTCTATGCAGTTTAAAAGTAGTTATTCTGATAATGAAGATAACGTTTCTTGACAATAGTAATGTGAATTGAATCAGGATGAATCCTCAATAAAAACTGTTAACATTCGCTTAACTGCAAAATGCTATGTTTTTCCAAATGAGCCTATCATCTAGGGAAAACTCAAGGGCAAATAAAATAAATACAGTTAGAGTTTAAAATTATAATGACTTTGCTTTCAATTTTCTTAAAAAGTTTGTTTCTGGAAATTTGGAAAAAAAAATATTCGTCTTATCCTTTTGAGTAACACATTAATTTTTAGCTCAAACTTTTAAATAAAAGTCATGTGAATTAAAACAGGACTTTGCAGAATCATATGGTGAAATTTTAACTATATGAATGCAACAATCTAAGCAATAAATTACAAGTCACTCTTTTCTATGTCCTTCAGTTTCTTGCCAGTGAGTTTTGTCTGAGAGTCACTTTTTATATGAAATATTACCAATAACATTATATGAATCAGGATTTCAAGACAAACAGTATAAATATTTGCTAACTTCAGTGATACTCATTGCAATTATATTCATCAGCTTAGCTCATAGATCATCGCAGGCACTCAAAATATGTGCAAATACATACATCTTCATAACTGATTAATATGCTTCTGGCCAGGATGCCTCACAGCAGTTCCATCTCCTTTTCACTTACTCACTAGACCCATACTTACTACGATTAATATCATCTTGAATACCAAAATATGCTCATACCATAAATACAGCATTGATATAAAGGAAGCTACTTATTTCCATAAGGTTAAATCCACAAATGCAATACACTCTCTTTAGGATTCTTTTGGTTTTATCAGTTTATTTTTTCCACAGTCTTTCATCTAAAAAAAAAGCCAAACCAACCAACCACCAAACAATTGACTTTATTCCCTATCAGTAAGTGTAAAGGCTTGGGTCCACTGGATGCTATGTTTCAGTTTTACCTTCTTAAGGTTATTTTTCTTTTCTTTGTTGGACTTTTTTCATTTTGTTTTTAAATCTCCAACTTTCCATTTTAATATTTAATTTCTGTTTTAACATTTGATTTTAATTTTCTTTTAAGAAACAGTTATAACTCATCCTGTATGACAGCTACCATCTTAACCCTTTGCTATAAGGTACTCATTACAATGTGGAAATATTATACAAATAGACGTGATTTAGAATTTAAATCCCTTTCTGTTCCAATGAACAGTTTGAATTGCAAAAGGTATATAGAGCAATATTCTCCTGTTCTTAAGTGCATTACCAAGAGAAAAAGCAGAGAACATTAATTGGTGAGGCTGAAGTTAACAATCCTGTTAAAACAACAGTATCTACAATGAGAACAGAATTTGTCAAACACTGTCCCATCAAACCCTGGATTTGCTTTACATTTACCCTGTTCCTTTATATTATCTCCAGAGCATTAACTGAAAATGCTGAAACTATGCAGAAAATAAGTACTATATAAAGTCAGTCCTCCCCACATTCCAAGTAGATTTTGCCTGCAATTACTACTAACGGCAATTATGTGACTATACACATATAAATCCATGATAAGCACAGGTTAATGACTCCTGTGTATATTAGCTTAAGTTCAACACTGCTGGTTTGGATTGATCCTTGAGATGACTATGATCTTGTTTTCAAGGCCAACTTGTGTATGTAAAGAGCTCTTGCATGTGCTTTGACATAAAGGTACCTGTAGTTAAATAATTCAGTGTCGTACACAAACTAATTTGTTTGATAAACTCAAGCGCCATAGAAATAATAGCTGATGTATTCTACTAATACCTACACTATTATACATGGTTTTATAAAACATTTTCACCATCAGATACATTAATCTGTAACTGTATACTAAAGGTCACGTTAAGGTGTGAATGTCATGCTTAGCTGGAACATGTCAGCTGATAGTAGCTCAAAATTTATCAAAACAGGTGAAAATTCTCAATTTTATTTATTTGTATGAAGTCAAATTCATTTGCAATACAGTAAGTGGTTAAATAGCATTCATTTTGAAACACATCTGTGTAACTTCAAAAATGATTTTACTGTACTGTTACAGTCTCTTCCTCTACGGTAGCTGCCAACAGGAAGGTGTTATTCGAGAGTAGTAACTCTTGTCTAAGTTCACTTTCTGATTCATTTTTCTTGGGAAATAGTAAAACTAGATTAACAGGTCATACTTTAAAGCCAGTATTCCCTGTCCACCCCTCCATTGCTCCCATTTGGGAGATTTTTCACAAAGTTGGTTCATCAACACAGCCCTTTTGCATAAACTATTGAGAAGTTTTAATGCAAAATTATTTATTATGCATTTTCAAAAAAAAATCAGAAATAAGACTGCTTATCTTTGCAGTGACATACATATAACATATGCTAGTATGAAATTAAAAGGTGTGCTCAGGACTCGATATGACCCTCTGGGAAGGAACAGTAGCAATGGAGGGAGGGGTATGTGACCTTTTCTGACCTGTATAACAAAAGCACAGAAGACTGACGACTGCATTGGGGAAACCCTGTAAGGAGACTTATTGTCTGTCCTTGATGTAGCACTGGTAGAAGTGATGTAACAGACAATGAAAGCCTTGCACAGCATATTCAACTTGCAGTGGAAAATGGACTGGCAAAGGACTAGCTTTTGCCACATTTTTTTACCTACAAACATTCATGTCAACATACTTTGGGGCTAAAATATTTTTGGCAAGAGTTTGTCTTTGCTTTATTACAAACACTGTTAAAGTTCTGGCATGCTTTTGTTTTCTATTAATAACACAACAAGTGAAAGTGCATATATTATAGAGCAAAATGTGGTTATTTCAAGCCTTATGTACAAGATCAATGAATCTGTGGCTATGCATATTTAAGCAACATGGTCAACAATAATGGACAGTAATAGGCCTCAGAACAATATAATCCAGGATGTTCTAATGTGCAGGAGGGGAGGGATGGAGGATTTATGAACTTCTATCACTGGCAAAAAGGAAGAGTATTTAATCCATTAATTTTACCGATGTTTAAAAGAAACAGGTTGAGCTAAAAGACCAACTACACTTTCCTCAGTTACATGAGAAAAACTTGTTTTTCTGGCATCTCTCTGAACTGGTCAGGCTTTACTGCATTTCATGTTTACAAACTCATTTCTAATATGTTGATGGACCATCTATTTCTATTCACACTCTTAGTTAAGCACATGCTTAGCCAGGCTTCTCTGTACAGCTGTCTAGTCTCCAGAAAAGCAATAGTTCATTAATCTGACTCCTTCTAGCCGAGGCTGGGCAGGACATCTTGCCCCTTCTCATGACATGGTTTGTAGGGTTCCTTCTTCAGGATGGATAAAGACCTTTTACTGTTAACCGTGTTGCAAGTACAGTCATGTTCAAAGCAAATTATTTACTGCAATCTGTGAAGGGAATGCAGTAGAATTAAAAGCAATTTTTTGAGCTTGAACCCTTACATGTTCAACTCATTCAAGCTACCCAATGATTACAACCATCTTTACTGTCAACAGAATCCCATACCACAATTAATTTACTCATTAATTAATGAGTAATTAACTAATGAGTAATTAATTAATGAGGGGGGAGATTTTTGTTTGTATAAAACTTTAATGTATAAAGTCATATTTAATTTTCAGCTGAAGATTTCCAATAATGAACATGTTTTCTTCAAGCATTTGCTTACTCTGCTGTTTCCTTTTGTAGTATTGGCTTCAAGGCCCATACCTAGGAAGCAACTATTAAACAGAACAAAAAGAATAAAAATGAAAACTATGACAATAAAAATTTTTGGCACAGAAATAACTGACCTTAACTCTAAAATTAGCTTGCAGTTGAAAACTAGATCTTGCTGAATCTAGGACTGAAATTAACCAAAACCAAAATCTTTGAAACATAACTCCGTATGACCTCAGGCTAAAAGTCCTGCCAAACAGCAGGCAGGAAAACTTTGCTCAACTGGAGTTGGCTAACTCAGAAATCTATTGAGAGAGAGGAAAAGCACATTCCTCCACTTGAAGAGGGATACCTTCACTGTTCCAAACGAGTGTTATTTCCTAGCTCAATATGGACAGAGTTTAAGGAACAAACACAGGCAAAAGACTTTGCACTACACCACGGAGAGGATCATTAAATGAACTGTATCCAAGAATTAATTGCTGACTTGTGTCTCCATTTCCATTCTGAATTGTGTGTTTAATTCAGTATGGGATAATAGCATGAGCTCTTCATGTAGCAAGTGGGCACCTGAAGATGACCAACGTTAAAGCAGTCTTTTCATTACCTTCTTTTCGTTATCTTTATGGGTGTAATCCAAAGCCATTTGGGACAGGAAAGGAAAAATAAATCTCTACTTATACTGCCAACATTTTGAAGGGTTACACGCTGATTTATTTTTTACAAGATTCTCCCTAAAGAAAATATTAGAAGCTTATCCTTCTCAAGTGCACAATACCATTAAACTTTCAGGAAGATCTGTCCTTCTTTTGCACTTTTTTTCCAGAATAAGAAATCTGATCCTCATTTTAGTAGTATTTTATAGCACTGTAAAGCTCTGTCAGTCAGTTATAATGGAAACTATTAGGATGCCAAATGGAGGATTATCTTGTCTTGATTACGATCTCTGAAAACAGCATGGGTAAGGGAAACTTTAAAAAGTAAATACCCTGCTTTCTTTCAAAGACCCCCATATCATTTGAAAAGGAAAATAAAACAAAACAAAAAGCTTTTGAAATTTTACATCTAGGTCATAACTGATCTAAGTTCTCCGTAAAAAAAGAGAAAATTTTATGTTATATAACAAAACATTCTACAAGCTTTATATGAACAACCCAATTATTTACAAGAGCAAGAGAGGAAATGAAGCTTGTATTTTTTAAGCTAATGCATTTTGTTTATTGTAATCTGAAAGCATCTGGAGGGAGCACTTTTGCATTATAGGAAATTTATTCTAGATTTGTTGGGATTGCAAAAAGCTTTATGCTGTTTATAAATATTTAGCTCTTGACAATGATTACTGGCCTTTATCTAATGTACTCTGAGGACACAAGATTCTAAAGTGCATGTTATAGTGCTGCAATACAGGTGGTTGGAAAATTAAAAGCAACGCACTGCTTGCATTTTGTTCCAGTCATCCCAAAAATATAAACACACAGCTGTGGTGCAGTACTGCAGTCTTACAAGTAAATTATTCTCATTTTCTTCAAAATGAAAAAAGAACTAAAGCATTCAAATAAATAAAACAAGCAAAAGATCATGATGAGTACCTTCTGCAAACCAAATCCGTGTTATTCTGTGCTGCTGCTTTTTTATTTGTCAACCGTTCAAAGTAAGAACAACCTCGTATCCTTTAATACAACACTTAGCAGTAAGACTTGGTCTGAAATGAGTTTTTCATGTAACATTCTAGTATAAATAACCAGTGTTATGCTTCAAGAGTATTCTGGAATTGCAACTAGTTGGTAATTATAAAAACCAAGAAAGAGCTGTGGTAAATTGTTGTGATTCTTGCAGGATGAAAATATCATCAAAAGGATTTAGGGCAATTACATTTGAATCAAAGAGGAGAGCCTGCACTTGTTAATATTTTTGACTGATTTTATAAAAAACCCTATGCAAAGATACAGAAATCTTTTTAATTATAAATTCCTGTAGATCAGAGTGTGCAAACCCACTAGTAGCATTTAGGCTAATGTATGTTCTACATAACTATAGAATTATAACAATTCCGTATAACAATACTAAAGCGTGTAATACAAGGATACAAGGAAATTGAAGAAAAGATAGAACTTGACTTTAGTTGACTGAGCTGTCCATTACTTTGGCAAGCTAGAGCATCCTGATAATAAAACAATGCTAAATTTGCACAGTTGAGAACAGTGAAGAACAATCTATAAAAACATCATGTTAGTGGAAAAGTTTCTTCAACATTATATGAAGGAGGAAAAAAAATGTGGAAGTCTCCACTATTAAAGAAAGTGTCTTTCAGTCAGATCAATATTTGCAGACCAGAATAGATTTTGAGCATTTGTTTCACCTACAGCCTACAGTCATAACTGAAGTAGAGTATTCACTTTAAAAATTCCCATGTATTGTAACTAAGCATCAAATGGCATACTCTGGGAAAAAGGCCAAAAAAAGTTTTACTTCCCACACGAACAATTCTGGCATCTGAATTCTGAGGCAAATACAGCAAGATTATGTAATTCCTGTATAATTAATGAGATATTTCTCCTAGTCTCTCTGCACAGAAAGGTGGAGGCACTGATGGACAATTCAAGAAACAAAAGATGAGAAGCAACAGGCAGTTTAGAAATCCATATCAGTCTAGGAGTGAATAGCTCTCCTAATACCCTGTGATATTGATCATATGAAAAACAATGCATTATGTCAAGAAAAGTCATCTCAGAGTAAGCATGCCAGATATTTTGAAAAGATAGAAAAGTATATTCCAAATGTTTTTGAGTGTAGTCAGCAAACCACATGAAAAATTGTAGTGTATTTTCATTACATAGAAAGTGCAAAAAAGAAAAAAAAAATGCTAAAGCCTAGGGAGCAAATTTAGGACACCGAGCACATTTACAAAAAAAACCAATTTAGAGTTATGATTAAACTAAAATTAATCAGAAAATCGATTTCCCACCTAGCAATATGTATCATGGTTTTGAGAAGGTGTCCTCTATGTCTCACACCTAATGAGACATAACCTTGGCCTGAAGTTCAACACTGTAAGTAACTCCTTAAGCAAGAAGTTGCATCAGCCATACACAAAATTATCAGGTGGTCATCACAGTGACAGCAGACTTTCTTGTACCATGAAATACTATAATTGTATTCAGATGCACACACACACACTTATATGCATATATGAGTGGTAGTTATGTGAATTATACATAGATAGACATGTATATATGTCTCCATATACATGGCTTCCATCAGGCTGCTTCCCTGGTGGCGGTGGGGAGAAGTTCCAGCAGGGCCTCCAGCCCCGTCAGCTGCTCCTGGCCGAGGCTCTGCCATAAGGCCCGGCCTGAGCAATGGCCGCCGCCATGTCGCAGCCTGCCTGGGCCAGCACCTCCTGCCCATTGATCTGCACCCAGCTCTGTCCCATCCCCAGGGAGGTGACCAATGCCCAGGGGCTGGGGCCACCCCGGTGCCCCCAGGCTGCCCTGTGCCTGGCTGGGGCAGTGGGACAGACCACAGCTGCCAGGCCCTGCCCTGACTCACTGGGGAGCCTCCAGCAATTCCTGGAGAAGTTAAAAATTCAATATATCCATTTAATAGATATGATTAGAAATAGCCAGCTTCCTGAATGTAATTTTCCCCCATTCACACTACCAGTTTTATAGGTTGCCACAGCTCCTCAACAAATAGCTCAAAATAAACATAATTGTGAATGACACCAGGGCAATGGCAAAATCAGTGCTTGGAATCTGAGCCCCTAGGACACAAGCCTTTCTGTACTCTGCAATTGTCAAAGGACCACAATGATGGTCTTTTTTGACATAGCATCCACCAAGTCTCAAATCAAGCTGAAATACTCTCATTTAAACAAGGACGTGGTATATATAAGTTTTATTACTGTCAACTACAATGTGTGAGACTGGAGGTTAAACAAATATCATGCCTATCCTTTCCAAAGAAAGAGGAAAATACTAACACTCAATGGATATTAAATTCAGGCAGGAGGGTGGAAAAGGAAGTGGTAAGGGGAATAAAAGCCTTGATTTCGAGGGGTGTTAATGACATAGTTTGGGGATAGGTCCCATGCTCCTAATTCCAGGTTTTAAAGACTAACTAACTGTCATGAGAAAAATAGTTGTCAACATATAAAGTTCCAATTCACTAGCCTTGTGTAAAAGAGAATGTACCGAATAAGGCTTCCTCTTTTTACTGTTCTGCGTATGTAGAGTTTACTTTTTGTGTAACTGTTCTCATGTTTAGTAATTGAACATGTCTTCTTTAGACAAGCTGTGAATGAAAAACGGGAAAAGCCTTTCTATTATCTATTATTATCTATTATTATGATTAATTTAGCTGTTCACACAGCGAAGGTATTTTTTTCTTCACTCACACTGAAGTAATTGATTTATACCAGTAGAATAAGCAGGAAGACATGGCTTTATTTCATCTAACTCCACTTTTAAAGTCCTTCAAGATGATTTTCATCTGCTACCTGGTTTACTTCATCAGAAAGTACCTCCAGAACCAAACACTCTCCATCAAATTATGTGTACAGTAAGTCTATAGTCAGCAGAATTTTTATATTTCTTTAAATTGCTCTAAAAGTAAAATAGTGCACTAAAAAGGCCACAATTAGGGACCTCAGCTTAGGATTTTCAGTTGCAGAACTCCAAAATCAGATTCTAAAGAAACATCTAATGGAGAAGTAAGATTTCATAAAACTTGAAAGTGACTCAGCCTTCAGTGACATCTTCATGGTATCTCATGCTGTAGTAAAGATAGCCCCATGCTTTAGAGACACACTGCAACTCATACCAGCTATAAAGTTGATGGAGTAATAGGATTATCTTTAGAAAATCATGCTATAGATGAGAATGTATTCACCCATATTAAAAAAAAAAGCCAAAAAAAAAAAGCAGTTTAGCTCAATCTGTATTACATTACCTTCTCTATCCTAATTAATTCATGATAATAAGTGGAAGAATTTGGGCTTACTTAAATTTCCATTTTTCTCTTACAGTTCACCTTCAAGAAACCTATTGAACATTTCTGGTCATGATTCAAGGAGCTGTACAAAAAGAAAAAACACATTTTATGCATGATCTCATGCATAGCTAAAAGTTTGAGAAGGGTGGCAATTATATTATGAACAATACTTTGCTTTGGTTAAAAAGCCCATACTTTAAATGCCACATTTTAAAATATATGTCTAACAGAAAGTGCACTAAGATGTTATTACACTATAATTAAACCAGTGCATATTGAGATTTTTATTCTCACTCCAGTCATTTGTTAGCATGTTTTGTTATCCAGTAAAATCTCAATTATGTTTAAAACTGAACAGCCATTTCCTAGTTTCAGAGTCATAACAATGTGTTAGCAATGGCTTTTTCAGTCTCTGCTCACTTTTTGAGGTCTTCTGGATTTAATGGTTATTCAAAGACTCATACTGCAGTCTTGTCCATGAAATTTTAATTAACAAAATACTGGAAGACTGGCGTTATATTGCTGTAAGTATGGTACATATGGAATAGTGAGTGCTGTGGTTTACCCATTTGTCTGAGCAAAATTAAACCCCTTGTAATGAAATCTGCTTTTTAATGTAATCCTGCTGAGGTCAATTGATATCATAACAAAAAAAAGAAAAGATTAAAAAAACCCCTAGTCGATAAATGGATTTAGGGGCCCATACCTCATATGTTACAAAATGAACAAATCCCTTCTAAAACATAATTAGGTTTCCATTGTAGGGAACTACCGCAGGCACAATACCTAGAGAGAAGTGTGAAGAAGAGAAAGCCTCAAAGCCTCTCAGATTAAAGTTTACAATAAAAAGCACATCTCCATCTTTCATTTCTTCACACCAAAAGAAAATCAACCACCTTTAAAAAGCTGCTCTGAAACAGAGTCCCCATTTGTTCTTTTTAGAAAAAAATGCAAGACATTTTCTGGAAGACTTATGTGATTTTTGGGCATATGAGTACTTTCAAGAGAGCTAGATGGTTGTCCAACATATTTTCAAAAAATTTTGGGCTGATTCCCTAAGCAAGTAAAACTTTTTCAGGAACTACTTGTTTTCCACCCTAGTCTAGAATTTCCCAAAGGAGAGGGTTAATGGCTGTCTCACCTGATCACTGCCAGCTTTTAAGTGTGGCTATTTTCCCTTCTGAAAACAGGAATTTTTCATATCTAGAACATATGGCCATCTACCAGTATTTTAAATCAATAATCGCACATAGCATAACATTTCAGTTGTTTAAGGAATTTGTGGATGGGACCCCCTGGGAAACTGCCCTCGGGGACAAAGGGGCTGAACAGAGCTGGCAGCTCTTTAAGGACATTTTTCTTAGAGCACAAGAGCTCTTGATTCCCATAGATAAGAACTCAGGCAAGGAAGGCAGGAGACAGGCATGGCTTAGTAAGGACCTCCCGGTCAAACTAAAGTGTAAGATGGAAATGCACAGTCAGTGGAACCAGGGACGGGACACGTATCCTGGGAAGAATATAGGGACATTTTCTGGATGTGTAGGGATGGGATTAGGAAAGCTAAGGCACAGTTGGAGCTCAATTTGGCAAGGGATGTGAAGAATAATAACAAAGGCTTTTACAAGTATGTTGGCCAGAAAAGGAAGATTAAAGAAAATGTACCCCCTTGGTAAGTAAGACAGTAGAGCTGGTGACAACCGACATAGAGAAGTCAGAGATACTCACCATTTTTTTTTGCTTCAGTTTTCAACAGTAATCTCTCTTCCCACATCTCTCACGCCCCTGAAACTCAAGACAGGGACTGGGGGAATGAAGTCCCTCTCGTTGTAGGAGAAGATCAGGTTCGAGACCAACTGACGAACCTGAACATACACAAGTCCATGGGACCCAACAAGATGCATTCCAGGGTCCTCAGGGAACTGGCTGGTGTAGTTGCCAAGCCACTCTTCATCATATTTGAAAAGGTGTGGCAATCGAGCAAAGTCTCCAGTGACTGGAAAAAGGGAAACATTGCACCCATTTTTAAAAACGGTAGAAAGGAGGACCCTGGGAACTACCTCACCCTGATAACATCATTGAGCAGATCCTCCTGGAAGACATGTTAAAACATACAGAAGACAGGGAGGTGATTACAGACAGCCAACATGGCTTCACTAAAGGCAAGTCCTGCCTGACTAATCTAGTGGCCTTTTGCGATGGAGTGACTGCATCAGTGGACAAGGCAAGAGCTACAGCTGTCATCTACCTAGACTTCTGTAAGACCTTTTATATGATCCCCCCCAACATTCTTGCTGATATATCGGAGAGATATGGGTTTGATGGTTGAACTGTTAGGAATTGGCTGGATGGCTGCATACAGAGTTACAGTCGATGGCTCAATGTCCAAGTGGAAACCAGTAACGAGTGGTGTCCCTCAAGGGTCTGTACTGGCACCAGCACTATTTAATATTAACAACATAGACAGTGGGATTGAGTGCACTCTCAGCAAGTTTGTAGACAACATCAAGCTGAGTGGTGCAGTTGATTCTCTTGAGGGAAGGGATGCCATTCAGAGGGACCTGGACGGTCTTAAGGAGTGGGCCCATGTGAACCTCATGAAGTTCAACAAGGCCAAGTGCAAAGTCCTGCACCTGTGTCGGGGCAATCCCCAGTACCCTTACAGACTGGGATATGAATGGATTGAGAGCAGCCCTGCCGAGAAGGACTTGGGGGTACTGGTGGACAAAATATTGGACATGAGCAGGCAATGCGTGCTCACAGCCCAGAAAGCCAACCATATCCTGGGCTGCATCAAAAGAAGCGTGGCCAGCAGGTCGAGGGAGGTGATTCTCCCCCCCCAGTCTGCTCTCGTGAGACCCCACCTGGAGTATTGCATGCATCTCTGGGATCCCCAGTACAAGAAAAACATGGACCTGTTAAAGTGGGTCCAGAAGAATGCCCCAAAAATGGTCAGAGGGCTGGAACACCTCTCCTATGAAAGAAAGCTGAAAAGGTGTTCTGAGGAAGAGAAGGCTCCGAGGAAAAATTCAGTACTTAAAGGAGGCTTATAAGAAAGATGGAGGGAGACTTTTTACCAAGGTCTGTAGTGACAGGACAAGGGGCTGTGGTTTTAAACTGAAAGAGGGTAGATTTAGACTGAACATAAGGAAGAAATTTTTTATGATGAGGATGGTGAGACACTGGAGCAGGTTGCCCAGAGAAGTTGTGAATGCCCCATCATTAGAAGTGTTCAAAGTCAGCTTGGATGGGGCTTTGAGCAACTTGATCTAATGAAAGATTTCCCTGCCCATTGCAGGGGGGTTGGACTAGATGATCTTTAGAGATTTCTTCAAATACAAACCATTCTGTGATTCTATAATTATTATTTTTTTAATGAGGACTGTAATTATTAATTATCATTTGCTATCCTAAAACGTTAAAATTAGGAGAATATAGATTATTGAGTGAATCAGATAAAAGAACAGGTTTTAATGCATCAGCTTTTAAAGGTTAATTTTTAAAATTAAATAATCTAAATAAGTTTAGTAACTAGGCTATTTTGGGATTCTTGCCTGAAAATAAACCCTGTCATGTTAACATGTTATTTCCCCCAAACAAACCCAAAAAGTAACATTTTTATGCCTTACAAAGTGTGTATTAGTAAAGAGGTCAAAAGAAAAACAACTTTACAGATGTCCATGCTTTTGTATATCACAGGTTTTTGCTGTCCACCTAAGAATAATGAAAGTTGCAGGTCAAATCACAGCATATTGTTTCTATGAAGTAGTTCTCTAAATGTCAAACATATATATTTACACATATACTTAACATCCAAACATGAATCAGGGAAAAAGCTGCACTTGCAAGCAGAAGATGCATTCATGGAGAACTAAAATCAAATTGTTTGTGATCTAAAAGAATACTTGTGTACACAGGAAGCAATGGTTTTGTCACTTGTGTCTTGATCGTATACTTTTAGCAGAATACTACTTCACATAATGATCTTGAAACATTCCTCTGTCTTCACTAATTATAAAATTCTTGTGATTGTGATTACTTGACAGAATTAAACTGAAATGTCTCTTCACAAGATATCTTACACATCTACACATGCATGCATGCACACATGTGCGCATGCACACGTGCACATACACACACAAATCTGACAAGCTGCAGCTGTAAGGTACCCAAACTGGGCCAGATTTTCCTTGCCTTTGTCACTGAAGTTTACTAATCTGACAGCTATTGACTAATTCCTTACCTCTGGAGATATTCAGCCAATGCTGAATGACACCAAGAATGGCCAGATCTGTAACAAAATTTAACAGCTAGAAGGCTATGTTGGTCAAAAACAGAAGTCCACTATTTTTATGTAAATGTGGCTTGTTCTTAATCACTATTGTACTGAAGTTACTTCAGCAATGAAAGAAGCAGATGTGAGGCATGTGGGCAGGAATGATGTACATGAAGAGAGAAATGTAGTGGAGAACACTGAACTGCTTTTAAAGTTTAAAGTTTTAAAGGAGCATAACAAAGAAGACAGAATGTACTATAAACCTTGTCCCAATACAGAGGATTTTTTTTTTCTTTTTTTTTTTTTCCCCCATTTAGAATATTTGTTTGAAGTAGGAAGTTTATGGTTTCTTTCTGACCAGGCAAAGCTTTTCTTTTTTAGTCTAATGCATCTGAACGTAGTTTTCCACTTGACAAAGTATGGCTGCTCTGGAAAAAAACCACTCCTGTCCAAATGTCTGCTGACTCTACAGCTGCTCAGAAGGCTGTTCCAAACTCTTTTGGACATGTTGAAGGAATCTCAATGAGAAATATGGCAATATCAAAGTATTGAAGCTGCAGTCTTCCTTAAAATAACTGAATGGTCCTATCACACCAAGCACTAATGGAGTAAATACCAGTATGTCTGAAACAAAAGCTAGAAACAGATAACAGCTTGTAAATATTTGACAACTGGACCTACACACTTTTATTTGCAAAACTTTTGAACAAAAATGGGAACAGAACTACTCATTAACAATCACAAAAAGTGAAGTTTCAGACAATTCCTACCTTTGTTTTTGTAAAGAAATAGAATTTTGTGTGACAGCACCGTATTAAATGATTGATTAAAGGCAATCATTTACATTCCTTTTATACTTTCCCCTTGCTTACCAGACTTTGATCAAAAATGTTTCTTTTCATCTTGATAAGTTGGAATGCTTTAATATACTCACACTCTCAAAAAGAAAATGCACATGCATACACACATTGAAAAATCAACAAAGCTAAAGGGGGAAAGATGGGTGCCATTTGACGTGGGAAAATTCCTGCTATTTTCATTTCTTTTCCTCTACTTTCATTTCTTCTTCCTACACACCAGGCAATGGGTACTAAACTTTACAAATGAGACATCCTTATAAGAATTTTTCAGAAAGATGTTCCTGAAGCCTTGCCTTTTTTAAATTTCAGATTACTCAACAAAGTCCATGGACTTTGGCCTTAAATTTTTAACAGCATGCATAGAATTTCTTCTGTGAGACTTCAACTTAGACTATGGGTATCCCTCAAGCGGTATGGAGTGCAAATTACTTGAGTTCCTAGGAAGAGCATGCTGCAACTCACCTTTCAGTTAATCTTCTGTTAAGGTCTCAAAAGAGAGAAAGCAAATACATTGCTTAGAAGGAAATGTTTCACTTTGCAAAACTGGCATATCCTCTGCTGTGCCATCACCATAACACCACATGACCCTTTCAACTGAGTAACACAGACATGTTTCTTAAAAGCTTTTAAGACTGATCTTTACCACTTCTGATCATTTTAACAATCAGACATACTACGTTTCCAAATGTGACAGAAGTATCTGTAGCTCTATGAAAATAAGGCTCCAATTCCTAGGAAGTTCTTTAGGATTTGTACCAATCAAAGAATATAATTTCCGTTCAAAACACACTCTTAATGATATTTGCCTAGAGCATTGCTCTCCTGACAAGTCTATAAAGAAGAGCATCATATTATTTCCTCCAGCCCATCCTCTCCCTTTCATAAAAGGAAAACCTTTTGGGCCATTTACTTTCCTGCAGGATAATTGTCAGATATTCTAAGCCTGCTGGGTTAACAGCAAATAATTACATGCAGGTTCCCAAGAAACCTACTACATTTTTCCCAGCAATACATTTCAGCATAGTGATTAAAATGAGAGGAAGAAACGATGTCCTGTAAAATCCTGCAAGTTGACATATTACAAAAAAGCAGACATGCTGGATTTACAGGTTTGGAAGACTATGTATAAATCCATATAACTGTCAAACGCAAGAGAAGCATAATTGACTAAACATGTCAAGTTAGTCCTGAAGATTCCACTTTTTAAAGGCAATTCTTCTCTATCTATCTCATGTGGCTAAGAGAAAGAAGAGAAATGTATCAAAAAATTCCAAACCAAATATTACTAAGATCAAGACTTTACATGGAGATATATGAAAAGACAAATAAAATAGGGACATATATAGTAATAAACTAGTATATTAACTTCGAATTCCAGTTTAATTTAAAATGTTCTATTCATTGAAAAATATTTTGATTTTTAGCCCATTAATTAAGCTTAAAACACCACAAAAACTAATCACTTCTGAAAAGAAAAACTGACAAGTTTTCCTTAGTGTCAGAGACTCCATACTAGTTCCACAGTATCTCCTAAGTAGTCTATAATATTCAACAGCATGCCGTACAATTATCAGTTATTCAACAATATTTCTGGTTGACAATACTTTTTGGCACATTTACATCCGTTTCACAGCACATCATATTCTCTGTTACTTTACACCTCATGCAATCATTGCAGAACTAAGTCAGCAGTCAGACACCATCACACCTATACCTTACTTTTACTTTACACAGATAAAGGACTTCAGAAGATATAAGGTGATGAAGGATCAGACCAGTTGGGCCCTATTATGTATTGTTCTATAACAATTTTCCACGGTTCTGGAAATATGAAGTATTTTTAAACTAGGCCAGATACTATGGAGGAATATCCCAAGCATAAAAGGGTTATCCTCAACAGAATTACAGCAACATCTTTGCCCCTGTTTTTTCAATCTTATCCCCATGGGAACAGGGGTAAAGGCAAGCATGGCCAGAGAACTGTCAAATTCCGACTTCTCTTACTTATTTCACAGCAGATACATCCAGATTATAAATAAAAATTTATCTTACTTTTACCTTGTTTAGATTACCACCAGATGATCATGAGAACTTGAAGGAGCCAAAAGATTTCTGGGTAATAATAAAAGTACAATTTATATGCAAGACTGCTGGTTTCAACAGCAGCGGGGAATCAGTGTGGAGCGGGAAGTTATTGTGATGCACTAGTTTACATCAGCTATAGTAAAAAAAAGAGAAAGTAAATCTGAATTGGGTGGAAGATACCAATATAAAAAGCTTGTTCCAAATTGTTTGTGTTACAGGACACTTCAGGCTATCGTTTTAAATTACTCAATATTCTCATTCACTGCAGCTGTTTGTGATTATGTTAACTGCACATAATAAGGAGTGCTAATGATGAACAATGCATACTGAGCATAGTAGAATGTATTTGTGTGATATGGAGGAAGGCAGTTAAGTAGTCTTACTTGATAAGTTTAATAAATAAGGTTAGAACATTTTAAATACAACACAACAGTCTATTTCAAGAACATATGCACATAGAGCAGTTCCAACAGTATCTTTAAACTGTAGTTCAAAAATACATTTGATTAGAAGGGACAGAGGGATAAAAACTGAATTAAATACAGCAAAGCATGAAATAAGCATAAAAAAAACCTCTGGGATTTTACTCAACGCCAAGGAGAACAGGGAGGATAAGAAGTTAGTGTCATGAGACAACAGCATCATGAACTACATCCCATGATGATATGATAGGATATGATGTGATAATAATATATAGCAGGTGCACCTCAAAAGGCAAACAATCTGAGCATACGGCAGAAGTTGTTCCTAATAAGATACTTTCAGCTGCATTGAAGTGTGGAAAACAAATCAGTGAACACAATTATGTACAAAAATGTGAAGATTTGTTGTTAAACTGATGAATATATCTCTGTCAAACTCTGTATGAGCGACAGTTCGTCCCTTAGACCAGACAGACTCACATTCTAAGATTCTGTATCTCACACACAGATACTATTTAATAAAGCTTTGAAGTTTGTTTACAGTGTTATTTAATAAAGCTTTGAGTTTTGTTTACACTGTTGATCATCTTTCCTAAATAAACAATACTAGAGTATAAAATATACATGTTTTCTCTTTGTGGACTTACAATGTTAGATTAAAAACTGTACCCTTTTTAATGTCCATACAGTACCTATGAGTACAATATGTAACCCCTAACTATTTCTCTGTTTGGGTTTTTTTTTTTTCGGTCTTATTCAAGTGGCAACAAAATCTTTAATATCTTGTGAAAATTTGAATGCTTACAGGTGGCTACCAAAGCATTTAAATTAGTGGGTTTTTTTTCTTTCCTCCCTTTTTCCCCTCCAGTATGAACTTCAGAAAAAGAGGTGATGATGCAAGAGGTATAAGAAAACCCCCAAAACCATACACTATCAATCAGATCTAAGGGATCAAGATGTAGCAATTCATTTTTCAGTGTATCAGTATTGTTATGGTGAAAAATATATGACATTGAGTTTACACGGCAAAGCGTGGGCCAATGGGGTCTGCAGTGGTGGCCCCTGCGAGGCGCGGCCGGGGCTGCC
>NW_009220243.1:3367-3609 GCF_000690835.1 Fulmarus glacialis | reverse complement strand
TCCGGGACGCGGGGGGATCCCGGTTTCAAGGGGAGGGGGGAGCCCTGCCCAAGGGGATGCGGTACCCAGGGATGCGGGAGGGAGGGGATGTGGTACCCAAGGAAACCATCAGCTCCCCGCTGACCTCAGGTTTTCTCCGGACGAGGATGCCATTGGTCTGTCACCACGAGGAAAGCCAGGATATAAAAAACCTCTTCTTGACCAGCTGCTCTGGCTTTCCGAGCCACTTTGGGCTCCACGGC
>NW_009220243.1:0-3301 GCF_000690835.1 Fulmarus glacialis | reverse complement strand
GATCCGCTGCACAGCTTGGGGAAATACACGGCATCTCTGCGGCATTGGGATTCATTTATGCAGTGTCTCTTCCAGGTAGCGTGACTTAAGCATCCCTAATACTTGATACAGGAGATGGTAGCTGTCAGGGAGAACAGCCCTGTGAGCTGTACACCTTCAGCATCCTCCAGAGCGTGTTTAAGAAGCTGACACTAAATAAATAATGCTGGATGAAGGTGCAGCAGTGCTGTTTTCAGGTATTAGAATGTGGTATTCAGCAGTCGCCTGGCATTTCTCCTGCAGTTTCCGTAATGTCTGCAATCTAATCATCCCAAATGCACTTCTTGAGCAGAAAAGCCACAGGATATTAATGTTTGGAATGAGAAAAGCTGTTTTTTTCCCCAAACAGTGTGTAGGTGCAAGCTGGAGCCCTGTGTTGCTCTGTTTCATCTCTGCTGTCCTGGACCGGGGCGTTTGCACCCCAGCTGAGGGGGGAGCAGCATCACAGCCCGGGCTGCGGGACGGGGGGTGGCTCAGCGCCCGTTCATCCCATCGGCTCCAGCAGCAGCAGCCGGGGAAGGGGCAGCGGGAGCTGCTTCAAGCGCCGGGTGATGCATGTGGCAGCGGCACCGTTGAACTGTGGCGAGGGGCTGCCCGAAAGCACTGACCAGGGCGGTGGTTTTTTGGGGTGCCAGGACTGTGGCATCACCCGCTGGGATAAATCGGTGCCCCGGTGCCCCGCTGCTGATTTCCATGGGCGCTGTTCCTTTGCTTCCACAAAAACCTCCCCTCCCTATATCTTTTACCCCTTCCCAAAACTCAGGGCTGTGACGTCGGGTCTGTGTGCGGTCAGGCTGGTTGGAAGCCGGCCAGTGCTTTCAGATTTGGGAGGCTTGAAGCGATGTCCTCGGACCCACCGTGCTCCGTCCCGTGGCCAACGACCGCTTGTCCGGCCTGGGCTTTCTCCGGAGCGCAGGTTTCCAAATGCGCTTTATTCGGGGTGCCGGGGCGGTGCCGAGTCGGGAGCTGCAGGAGCTCGGGGTCCTGCTCCCCTTGGGTGCGAGATCTCCCTGAAACCCTGAACTGCGTTGGCCACTGCCTAACCAGCTCCAGCTCGGGTGGTTTGTTGCTCTCTATTTTTTAATGGAAAAGGCCCTTTGGTCACATTATTGAAATATGGGATTAAAATGTAACTAGCTGCCTGAATTCAAAGGTTGCCATAAGCCTCGGTCCCCCCGTGCACCTCTGATCTGCCCTAGCACTCGAGCAAAGTCTCCCTCCAAACTCACTTTAAATTATTCCAGAAAATGGCTTATTGCTTCTTTTGTGTCTTGCAAATTTACGGGGGGAGGGACTTTTTATTTTCACGGATTAATCATTGCAAGGGGAGCATAAAGAGTAAGTCATAATAATGGGGGTTTGAGTTAAACTTCTAAACTTCAAGCCCCTAAGCCTAATAAGATTAGAGTGTGCATACCTCCGGACCACATTAAAAGGTCGCGTTCGCTGCCCGCGCCCTTCGGCAGCGTCCCGCTCCAGCCTCCCCTTGCACCGTATTAAATGAGACCTTAATGAAAACTTCCAAGGGATGTTTATATTAATTCCAGAGGAAAAACTCACAGCACAAAGGATGTACGGAGCTGATGCTTTGGGTTGGGGTGAAGTTCAGCACGGCGAGGGGCTGTGTTCCTGGTCCAGCCTCAGGTTTTCCAGGGTGGCTTTGCCACCAAACTGGGCGGCTGGAGATGGAGAAAGGACTGTTGTGCCCAAACCTCTGCTCTTCCAGTCTATATTGGCTCTGTGCTGTTAGATATTGAGGTTTGCCACTTCTATCAGAGAAAGCTGGTCGGTGGACCACACGAAGAAGGATTTATTTGTGTTGTTGGGTCGCTTGGTGATGCCCGTCCCGGGGTCTCACCCCCAGCCGAGGCAGGCACGTGCCTTTCGGAAAGCTCTGCAGAAGAGACTCGGCATTTTGTTTCCCTCTCGGAGGTAGGAGATAAAATCCCATCAGCTTCCCGCTACCAGGAGAGGTGCAGGTCCCACCAGTTTGTTCAATCTCCAGAATTTTCCCCTCCAACCCCTGAAAAATGTATTTCTTTTAACCCATACTCAGAGGCAGTAAAGGAGTTTATGCACTGTGGTTTTTCTCCCTGTCAAGCAGACCAATGAGATTACTACACTGCAAATCTGATATAAAAGATTTCTTTTAAAGTCACTGATAGAGCTCAATAAATAATGAACTCAGTGTCTGAGACTGCTTCACAGAGATATTAAACTATAAAAAAATTTAAATGGCTGTTACTTAAAGTAAAAAAAAAAAGAAAAAACAAAACCCAAACTGTAGTGTATTGCATAAAAACAATACCGGTGGGAGAAAATGTGAAGTTCTGTTTACAGGTAAAAGGAACATTTCAAATTGCTATGTATTCACACCTGAATGCATAATGGGTTTGAGCTGCAAGTTTACATACATTTGCAGGAAGAAGACTGCATTTGAAAGAGAGAGCCAAGAGTTTGTGTCTTATTTCCAGGCGACAACAAGAAGGCTGCAGAAATGTTTTTATGCATAGCCTGCGCCTCGCCAGCGGGTCCGATAGAAGGAGACAGAACTAAGCTTGTTACGGAGTCGTGCAAATGCAGCAGATGCAACCAGGTATTTTAAGGGGTGCATAACGAGAGCGGGATTCCTTCTTCAAGAAAATGAGGAATGGCTTCCCCCCACACTTCAGGGTTGGGCTGGGGCACGGGGGAGCGAAGGCTGGAGGAGCCCCGGGCTGGGGAAACCTCCGGAGCACCCTCCCAGCCACGGCTGAGCAGCGCGGAGGGAGCAGATGCTATTGCTGTGCCCGGGACCCCCAAAGCCTGGGGTGTCCCCCTGCATCGCTTCAGGGCCTCTTGCTGCAGGGGAGCAGCAGGTCTGGCTGCTTCACCCCCCGGAGGGAGCAAAGCCAGCCGGCCCTGCTCTGCACTGACCGTGCCATCCCAAACCTCCTCCTGGCACGTGCCGTGGCTCTGGGGATCCCTCCGAGCCGCCTCCAGTGCCGGGGAGACAGGTATGAACCATCTTGCCCTTCCTTTGCTGTGCAGTGTGGCTCTCGGCCCCAGAGCGCAGCCTCCGTGGGGGGAAGTGCTTTATTTATGTCTGGGAACTGCCCTTGAAACACTTTTCTATCCTGACACGCAGCCTCCAAACAGGACCCCCAGCGCAGGAACTGCACTGAGGTGGCGGGGAGGGTTTTTGCCTGACCTGCAACTCTTTCCATCACTTGCATGCTGGAGCCATGCTGGGCATCCCTCCTTCCCGTGCATGCCGGAGCCG
>NW_009220242.1:618-1779 GCF_000690835.1 Fulmarus glacialis | reverse complement strand
GCCCCCGTGGCTCCGTGCGGTGCAGAGCAGCTCACCTGAGCATCGCCTTGCTGCCGCCCGGGATGTGGGGGCCTGGGGACAGAGCCCTGGGCTGACCCCCCCCACCTCTCCCACCATCATTTCACCTCCCAGCCCGGGCAGGAGCGCCGCTGAGCTAAGGGGACTCAGCTGATGGGTGGGTGGACGGACGGACGGATGCACCGTGCTCTGCCCCAGAAGTGTGTCCCGCTCCCCGCTCGGGTCAGCCGTGCAGACTCGGTGTTTTCAGGGAGGCCGTTTCAGGCCAGAGGACGCCCCTGCCGCGCACCCACCTGAGCAGATGGGGCAGACGCCCGTCTCCCTGTGACCGCTGTCAGGCCAGAGGACGCCCCTGCCGAGCACCCACCTGAGCAGATGGGGCAGACGCCCGTCTCCCTGTGACCGCTGTCACCCCTCCTGGCCCGTCTCTCTCGGTGGCTGCGGGCTCTGGCTCTTCCTCCTGACCTGGACTGCCTCGAAGCAGTTGGCAGAGACCTGCAGAGACGTTGCAAGAGCCACTGTGAGCTTAGGGCTTGCTCCGCTGCCTCCTGCCCACCCGAAGGAGCGAAGGACCAGCCCCAGCTGGGACCAGATCTGGCACCGCACCAGAAGGGAGCCGCACACCGGCTGCAGGGTACAGGCAAGAAGCTGGCTGGGAAAGATTCAGAGCAGAGGAAATCACCGGGGTGAGGGCAGGAGAAACACGGTGACCCGAGGGATTACCTGCCCGCAGGGCTGGGAGCTCTCTGCCTGCTGTCCGGCTGCCTGCGGGCTCTCGCGGGGGCTGCAGGGACATCCTGCGCAGACCCTGGGGAACAGCGGAGAAGGAGCAATCCTGCCCTCCACCCAGCAGCGCCAGATCTCCCGGTGGAAGGGACCGAGTGAGAACTGAACCAGCGGCATTTGTGGGTAGGAAAACAAAGTGATGATCGCCTCTTCCAGCTGCCCCACCGCGGACAGCAAACAGATCACAGGAGGCTTCTGGGTGAGCCGTGGGATTTACCGTCATGCTCCTCTCAAGCCAGCAAGGAGCGTGACTTGTCCCGAGGAAGGTCACCCTGGCCAGGGCACGGCCTGCCTGCCAGTGGGGCAGGGGAATTAGGATCCCTCCGGGCACGGGGAGCACCCTGGCAGTTGTGGATT
>NW_009220242.1:0-240 GCF_000690835.1 Fulmarus glacialis | reverse complement strand
CGCGGGCCCGGGGGAGCACCCGGGGGGTGGGGAATCCCCCCCAGCCTCCCCCGGGTGCGATCCCTCCAGCCGTGGGCAGAGCCCTCAGCAGGACAAGATCCCTTTGGATGGTTTTGGGGGGTGCATACCAATTCCATAAAGGATCTCTGCACTGCAACACGCCCTATGCTGGCCATAGGCTGCTCTGGCTCACCTGGCACCGCAGAGCCTCCCGGGTCCTCAGCCGGCAGCTGCGGGTCA
>NW_009220241.1:0-41471 GCF_000690835.1 Fulmarus glacialis | reverse complement strand
CTCGGGTCCAGCGGCCGAGCTTCCCCGCCCGGACCTCACGGGGCGGGAGGGAGCATCTCCAGCAGGAGGGTGCTCGGGAGACAGATGTCAGTTTTGCACAGACCTCCCTCCTGCCACAAAGGGGAGAACGCGTGGGTTACACGGCGTGTCGGATGAACCGGAAGCAGTATCCGTGCCAGGATCTGCATTTCTTTAATCATAAAAACTGGAAATCGCTGGACTCCTTCCCAGCTTGCTTTTTCCCCTCCCGTTTATCTTCAGTAAGCATCTGGCCCTTAACACCTGAGCACTCCACGGTTGGCAGCATTTGTTCTCCCGGCGACCCCGTAAAACAGACCCATACACTGCTACCCCATTTGGCAGACGAGATCCAAGACACACCAATTGATTTTTCCCAGCATTGCACCCATGGACACCCACAGACAGGGCTGAGCACAGGTCTGCCAATCCCTCAGTTAGACAAGAGGAATGTGCTGATGCTCCAGTGCTCATGACGTGAAGATAAAACCAACTCAGGCAAGTTGTCTCTCCTCTTGACGCCCGGTACTAAAGAAACTCCAGGCTTTTGCAGCAGAAAAGCCAAATTATGGTGCAGTAACACCCTGCATCCCCATGTGTTCTCCTTTGCATGAATATGCCCAATTATAACTTACACTCAAAAAAAAAAAAAGACCCAACACCTAGTGTTTTTCATCATGGGCTTCTGCTACCACACTGCTCTCCAGGCAGCCCGTGCTAACCCACAGCACTCTTCAGCTTCCCAATTCCACCACTGCAACCCAGCCTCTGGCTGGCTTCCTCCCTCCCTCCCTTCCCCTTTCTCTCCTAAGGCCAGCAGCAGCGCACATCCCAGCCCTGCTCGCTCCTCTGGCGCGAAAAGCCTGAGGTCAAGACGCCGGCAAGCCCTTAGGTCCCACCAGAGCATGGAGGCCCCACGCGACCAATCAGCCAGCCATGGTGTGGGGTCCTCTGGGAAGGAGCCAGCCTCCACGGCTGCAGCCCGCAGGGCTCTGAGTCAGAGTCCACGTTTTTCTGTGTTATCTCATTCTCTCTGCTAACTTGTATCTTACGATACACTACAGGCAATGTTGTAAAACCAGGGAAAGTATTGGATTTTTTCTTTCTGCCCCATTACAAACCTGAGATTCTGGAGCATGATTCTGGGTCAAGTGTAAATTCCATTTCAAAGCAGCAGAAAACACAGTGACCTCTTTATACCTTTGCCATGACAAAGCACCAGGTTTCAGCAACATTCATCTCATTCACCAGACCTCTGCAAATCACTCAGGATAATCTCCTTATTCTCTCCACTTAACTATTGCATTCACCTGGTCTCCTCTGTGCCATAGAGTGGCAACTTCTTGTCCCAGATCTAGAGGACAGACCTTCAGGACAAAGAAACGCCATGCTACCATCGTCCCACCACTGTTCACCGGGATGGCATCATTCCTAATCCACTTTGGCCTTCACCTTAGGAATCTCTAGAAATATTTGTCATCAAAACGAATCCTCTAAGGAAAAGAGGTGCCCAACCGCGCATTGAACTCCCACTTGCACTGCCTCCCACCATCCAGTTGGTACAACTGCTTTGCTCATATGCCAGAAAAGTGGGAATTCCCTTCAGTGTGATCTACTACTGGTCTCCTTCTTTCATCTCCATTGTAGACCAGAAAGCATCTCCTCCCCCGTGCTTGGAATATATCCACCTTCGCTCCTCTTTAGTGAAAGAAAAGCCCCAGTTTCCAATGGATGTGCTCAAGGCAACAAGAAATGCAGGTCTGCAGGAGCTCTGATTGCCGTGAAAACATCTGAAATGAACATCTGATACTGACTTTCAAAAGCTTCAAGAATACCATGGAAAACATGATCAGACTTGATAACACTTGACGTCTTTGTTGTCTTGGGCTCTACCGGAGCCCACAAAGCAACACCTGATAATGAACAAGACTGATAAAATTAATCAGTGAATCTGTGCGACTCACCTTTCCTCACTGAAGGGGTTCAGATGTCTCATGGCCAAGTGAAATAGGTTTGGTGGGCCTCCACTTAGCTTCTCCTATGTGCAAATCATGGAACCACTGCCCAATTTACCACCACCGTTTGCCACCCTCTACTGAGGAAAATCAAAGATTCCAACTGCAGAACATGCTGCTGAAAACAACAGAGAAGCACAAGTAGAGCTGAAGGCTGGAAGCCTGAAGAACATACAGCTCAGAGCCATGAGATCATCCCTTCCTACTTACTGCATTTATTCAAAAAGCAACATACTCAGAATGGCTGTAGATGCCAATACTTATGAGTTCTCATGATTTCTCATACGTCACAGGCACATATGTGTTGAAACTTCATTACTGTGCTGTAGAAGTAGCATACTGAAATAACCATGGGCAAATTTAACTAGTTTGCCTCTGCAGTGCCAAGGCACAGCTTATCATCCTTACCACGCCAGGCAAAGCTCACTGCTCCCACCTGAACACGTCTGCGCCACTTTTATATTCTCTTCTGTGTTCACCCGGATGTACATGATGGTTTTTGGTCAGCTCCTATCATTCAAATCCTAATGGAAAATAAGCTGGAGAAGGATGTTTAAGCAGCAGGTGACAGGGCAAGGCCACTGAAATCACACTGGCAAGAGCACAGATAAAGAACTAACTTCTAGTTTGACTAAGTGGTCTACATGTACACTTTCAAATGCTTGGGTTAGTTTAACACTCATAGGACTGGTAGAAACGTAGAGAGAGAAGAAAGCCACAAACCCTGAAACTCACTGAAAGCAGGGTACTTGTCTTCTTTTTTCTTTTGCTGTGCCTATAATTCCCCTTTGCTCCTAAGGTGGAAAGAAAACACAGCCTTCGATTTTAACATCCCATTACCTGCATTTCTGCGCTGGCTCAAGTTTAGATGGAGCAAACCTGCCAGCTGGATCAAGGCCAGAGGGAAGGAAAAAAAAAAGTTTCAAGTGCAAAGAACCAATTTATCAGGAACAAATCTTAACAACCAAAAGGCACACTTCTGCTGGTGGATTCTATTCATGTGCGTAATAAAAACCCCAGTACAACGTAACCTAACAAAATACTCTTTAGTGGCTATCTGAAGTATCTTGGGGTAGATAATCTTCAACCGCCAGTCTACATTTCATGTTTTCTGGATAAATTTGGTGCCTATGAGGAAAAGGAATGCTGACACTAAATAGCCAAGGACTGTGCAGAGACCATCATCTTTCACTTGGCTCCAAAAGTATTTGAGCCTGACCCACAACCTCTGGCTTCTCCAAGACTCCACACACCGGGCCAGCAAGTCTCACGTGTGCTCCAAATATAGCCCCCTCCCCCAGCAGAGGCTGCAATACGGGCTTCGCCCTGCCCCGAGCGCTGCTCTCAAACCCACCATTCCTATCACCCTACACATCCTCGCTGGACCTCCAAAAGCTAAAAGGTGACGAATGAGGTTTTGTCGGAGGTTTCAGAGGAGGGAGGAGAAAAATAGGTGAGGAGCCACTCCCGGTGGCTCGCCATCCCTGTGGGACAGACTGCAGTCACACATACAAGTCACATGCGCCCGGACAATGCAGTAAGGCACGCAACAACAGACTAGTTTGCAGAGCATGGCATCGCTGCCAGCTCAACCCCCCTACAAAAAAAAAAATTAAGCAAAAAGCCAAAAATGCAAACCAAAACACACAAGTCTCAAACAACACAGACCTTGAGTTAAAGTGTCAAATGGTACCACTCATGTGCAGGAGCCTCCGGGCTGCTGAGGCCTGGGACGCACCAAGCCAAGGAGCCCAGCATGAAAGCAGTGTCCTTCTACAAAACCAGCACGTAAGCTCCAGTTTTGCCCAAAGAACAAACAGAGCAAACACCAAGACTCTATAAAGTCGCCACTGTCCTTTTGCTTACCTGGACAACTGGGTATTGGTAATCCATACAATACACACCATACATAGCCAAAGATCCTCCAGCTAAAGGCCAAATGGACACAGGACTGGAAGCTTCAAACCCGAGTCTCCGTCTTTCAGCCTTGTGGGAAGGACTCTGGCAGCCCTGCGCAGTGCTTGGCTCGGGCCTCTGGGGCCACTCAGGTTGACAACTAGCTCAGCTGAAAATAAAAAGGAGCTGCCTGGCTCAGCTCGGCTCAGCCCCTCTCTTCTGGGATCCGGCAAGGCAGCACTCAACCATAGGCAGTAGAAGCTCCTAAAATTAGAAATCCCCTACTGAAAACAGCACTGCAAGCCTCGACTGAGGAGCGTCCTGCGACTCCCAGGCAGCAAACAGAGCGACTGCCAGGAAGAGGGGGACACAGGATCTTCGCAGCCACCGCCACCGGGGATGGGAGGAAGCAAACAGCATTTAGGATCTGAAAAGAGCATATGTTCTGGGCTCTAGGTGCGTCAGAGGGAACGCTCCCAATCCAGGACAGGGAAAAACATATGGGACTGTTCCTCCCCCACCCCCATACCCTTCTTGCTGTCCTAGGCAGGGACAGGTGCTGGGATTAGCATAGTAAAACCCTTTGGTGTCAGGGAGGGAGGGAGAGGGGAAAAGCCACATTGATATCTCGCACTGAAGGGATCTCTTTCACGAGGGAGTATGCGCCCGTATCATTTAACACCTCTCCCTCCCTGCGCACTTGAGGCGGGCAGGGACAGCTGCCGGAACCGGGGCTGGCGGGGGGAGCTGGGCCCAGGGATGGCCCCCACCACCCCACAGCCTTGGGATGGCGGGTTGCCCTCCTCAGCTGTTCCAGTCAAACTGGGGGTGAGGGGGATTAAGTATGCCACAGGGGACAGCGAGCAGTGGGGAAAAGGGGGCAAGGCTGGGCAGGGCCAGTTGTCGTGCCTGTTTTAGGAAGCCCGTCCTCCCCGTTCCCAGGGAGGAATCCGCTCCCTGACCGACGGGGACAGATGGGGAGCTGCCCGGACAGGGGCCGGCAGGCTCATCCCACCGGCCCCGCGTGCCGGACGCGTTACGGGACACCCGAGAGCCCACTGCTGATTCTTAGAAGACACACTGTGGCCGGGGGACACCGGGGGGGCCCGACCTCCCATAGCAAATCGCATGAGGTTTCACCCATCGCTACACCAAACCGCACCAGGTCGACGCTGGCCCAAACCAGGCTCCCAAAGAGTTAACAGCCCAAACCCACAAACGATTCCCACCGTCCTCCAAAGGACAGCAGTGATAAAACCCCTCTCTCCGAAGTTTCAAAAATGGGGATGTTACAGTGATCAAACGCAAGAAGGGCTACCCAAATTTACCCCGCCTCCATTTTAAATGCATACGGTGGGGTTGTTTCGCATTTCTAATCTTTAACTTTTCTGTAGTGCTGCTGTGCACCACTAAATAGCTACCTCAGCCTAGCTCTGGGGTAGCTGCCTTTCCATCGTTACTGATAATTTCTTCCCCCTCAGAAAGAGTTAAACTTAAGATTTTTTTTTTTTTCAAGAGGTTAAATACATGGATCATTATCTAGTACAATTTGCACACGTGGCACTTCGTAATTTAGGTAAGGGGTGCCTAATTCGCAGCCCTCTGAGCCACCCAGCCCGGCAGGACAGCTCTTGGCTCGTCCTCTGCTCCCACTGCCCTTTCTTTCTGAGACGCCTCGGAAAAGGACAGCTACAAGCTGGGTGAGTGGTTACGGCAGCTGCCGCTCACTCTCATCATCCTTCCTAGGGCAACGGGGCCACTTCTTCCTTACAAAAGGAGCATGGCCAATTTGGGCAGTATAAAGCATGACATTTTCTACTCCTAAAAAAAAAAAAAAAACTTTCTATAGCCATTGTTTCTGTGTGAAGATTTGCACAGAGAGAGAAATTAATTGCCCATAAATGGGAAAGCAGCTATGTTTCTAGAGCTCTTCACTGGGGGAGAAAGGACGAGGCTCCCACAATGAACCTCCATCTCGTTCTGCCTTTGACTAGTTTATTTTGCCCCAGACCAGCTTTCTGGAACTCACATCATGCCTCCTCCTCCTCACCTTCAGAGGGTTGTTTGGCCGCCTCTCAGCACTCTCCCTGCAAGCCCTGCTTCGGGGCACAGATAGTATCTGGTTTCCTCCTGAACGGCCAATACTTTTTTTTTTCCCTTTCCTTTCTGTAACTACACGTGCAATAGGTGCCTGCTCTTCATTCTTTTGCATAGCTCGTTACTATGCACTCAGGCAATTTAGTATCTCCAATAACATCTTTTTATGAAAAGGCATTAATTTATAAAAACCCAAAGTCTTTTCCACAGCCTGTTTTTGCTACTCCATATTACTGCCCCAGGTTTTAAAACCAAATCCCTAACTAAGTTAAAAACCTTACATTTATTTCACAATTCAATTCTTGTCATTTCCAACCAGGCCTCAGGGGAATAAAACATTTCCAAATCCTAGTGCAGATATCTTACTATCTATAAATAACCATCAAATGGGCAAAACAAAACAAGGAGGGGGAGCAGGAAGCAACCTAAGCTCCTCTGTTGTTTTAAGTATAAATCCAGATAGAACTTCCATGCTTTAAAGTTTTTGATGCAGATTTAAGTACTCCGCCTTAACCAGCATTAAGATACTTGGGTGACACTTCGGCAACAAAGCATCATGCCTCCTATGTCCTGCAGAAAATTAAATGACAAAAACTAGTTTTAAACTTGTATATGCCAAGATGGATACAGCAGGACTTTATTGGCCAGTAATAAACTACTGAATTTTCTGCAAGGCTGGCCATAATGGCTGGTTTACTACTGCACAATTGACTTGCAACAAATATTAGTCAAATATAAGATGGCGCTGCACTCCGTAATTTTATTTTGAGATAAAGGCCCAACTACATTACCAAATAACCTGCTATGCACATGCATTTCCAGTAACACAAGTTAGGTAACTGTTATAAAATCATAGCCTTGTTCCAAATGCTTACACGTATGAATAATTTTAAAATTACATAAATAGTAATACTGGAAAAGACCTCCTGACACACAGAATGAGATCAATTGCTATCATACAACGTCATCTAATCTTTTCATAAAATTTATCAAGCTACATCATAGAACAGGGTTTTGCAGCTATGCTACCCCTACCCCGGCCAAAAGGCTGCTCTAGAACATCACTCCCCAGCAGCTGGGATCTCTGTTCGTCTCCACCTTAATGTTATTCCTGAGCAATTTCTGTTTGTTCTTTGTTCATGTGCCAATACCGTCCTCTGGCTTAACCATTTTTTTTTTCCCTTACAATTAACCTCCCTGATGTATCCCCTCTCTACCCATCTGAACAAGCAGCTGTTCCAGTCTTTTCTCACATGACAGGCTTGCTATTCCCCAATCTCTAGAAGCCCTTTCTTGCACCTGATCTAGCCTGTACTCATCTTTTTTTTTTTTTTTTTTTTTTTTTTTTTTTTTTTTTTTAAAGACATTACCCAGAGCAGTGTGGTTAGCTCCTAATCCGTTTCACAATTCCAGCCCTAAACTGCATCTTCACTAGCCTCATTAGTACTTTCCTCTGTAGCACCACATCAGAGGCTGTAGGACCCATCTACAGTAAGATACATCATCCTGTTAAGAAAAATGCATATCAAGTTAAGAAAATTGGCTATCTTAAAGACAGATAAGCTGATATGGCACAATCCTATTCTGATGGATTTGTGTTTCCTTTTATCTCATTTTTCATTTGTGTCCAAGCCTTTAATTACTGTTTTTGTCTTAGATTTTGCATACAGCTGAGGTGGACCAACAGGTCTGTATTTACTCAGATCATCCCCCACTGTCAATAGGGCTATTATGCTTCCTGTTCTCCTGATTTGATAGATTAAAACTTGTATCAGATTTGCAACTTCATGAACCAGTTCTTTCATTTTCAGGAACAGGTATCACTGTTCCCGAGGCAACCCCGCTCCCCAGCCCAGCCTGCATGCAGTAGGGTCTTTGAAATGTCCAACGTGGTGGCTTCTACAGTAGGCTCATGCCCATTACCCATCCTGCCTTTGTTCCCATGATCAACTCTACCTCCAACAACAACAAAAGATTTATTCGATTTTGTGATCACAACAAGAGTATCCTCATTAACTACACTATCCTCAACACTAAGTGGCCCCACATCTTCCCTTTTTCTAATTGTATTTTGAGAAATTGTCACCCATTTTCTTAGTAACATTTGCAAGGTTGGCAGTTCTCACTTCATCCCTACAGTTCCTGACTTTAAAGGTGCAGCAGTCTCTGCTGGTGAGACCTTTTTCCATCCCTTGTAAATTCTCCTTTTGCACCTAATAGCTTTTATAAGGTGATTATGCCTCCAGTTAGGCTGAAGTTTCTTCTTACAAGCTCTTTCCCCTTTACTTGTATCATCAAGAATTTGTATCCAAAGTACTTCTAACAAAAAAAGCCAAACCAAACCACACACCTCTACATTCAAGTCTGAATTTTCAATCCAGTTCACTGACTTCATTAAATATTTTGCTTCATGTATCAAAGCTTGTACCATGATCACCCCATCCCAAGGTGGGGGCATGGAGGCTTCTAAATAGCTTGTTTTCCTGTAATAGTCATAGCACTAATAATTCACTCACTGTTTCAACAACAGGTGATGATGCTTCAGTGACAAAATCTTTTGACCCTATTATTATTAGCAGCATTTGTTCTCCAAGCTATGTCTGAGAAATTAAAGTTTCTCATACTAATATTTATCTCTCTAATGGTACTGGGAATAATACCATTTCAGAGCCTCAAGTTTGTATCTGAATCCAATCCTATGAGGGATTACAGCAGACTCACAGTACTCCCTCTGGGATCTCTTTTACCATTCTTCCCCACAGCAATTTTGACCAGAAACAGATCCTGCGTTATCAGTATTACTCTTCTTTCTTCTTTACACTCTACTGCCTACAATACAGCCTATCACTTTTTACATCTACCCTATCTGAACCACACATAATCTTGAATGCATGTTAAAGCCATGATTACTATTCTTGCAGATTGATATTATCCCTATAATATCCAGTTTCATGTTCTGCACCAGTAGCTCTGGTTCCTCTACTTGTTATTTCTAATGCCAGGAGCCTGAAAAAAACCCTGACATGTTTGTGCATTTACTGACCACACAGCTCCCAGCTCCCTTAACTAAGAGTACCACCTATCTAGTTACTGCTGAATTTTTTTTTTTAATAACATTGAATTTTATTGTTTTCCATCTCCTACCTACCCATTGCTTTGCCTAGAGATACTGTTTTACATGCTACTGTAGCAGCATTTACCTAATTTTCCTCTTTCTGCGTACTAAGCAAGGCATGGAGATTACACAAGTTTTTCCCAACGTTCTCAAAATCCAGTATTTTGCTTCACATGCACTGCTCTCTTCCATGTCTGCAGACTGAGGAGCATTTTTGGAAAATGCAAGACCACAGCCCCGGGCTTTGCTTTGCCTGCTTTCTTCAGACTGCTTAGAGGAAGCATGCTAAGTCAAAATTACAAGTACAGCTATAAGAACATAAGCTAGCCATAGTCTCCCTACGCTTGAAGTGTATCCATGGTACTTCCAGACGTTTTCCATGTACATTTTTTTTTTTTTTAAATTGCTAAAAACTGTGGTATTGTGGGGACACAACAATACAGCATGGAGTCTGAGATAGTTCTATGCTGCACAGTCATTACACCACATTGATCTTTACTAAGGAAATTACACCAACAGTTTCATTTTATAAACTGAATTTATAAAATCTTTAGTATAATTCTCTGTTCTCCAGACAAATTAATCCAAGCCTTATCTAGTTACTCCCACTAAAGAGCTCTTACCTCTGCTGATTCTAACTCTTCATTGCTAGAAGCCTGGCTGATGCTCTTCCTCTCACCCACCAAAAATGGCATCTTTAACAATTAGCCAATCACTACATCTGCTAAACTGGGTCATCAGGGATCTGATGAGCAGCTTACAATATGTCTCTGCTTTTTAAAGACTGATGTAAATGCAGGAAACATGCCAGCAAGCAAGGATGCATTTTCTGGCTGGGTATGTACTGATTTCCATAGCAGCTAAATAGATCAAGCGGCTCAGCCAGCTCGTACCGGTGTTAGACAAACAGCACACAGTACCAAGATTACATGTTTAGAGCTCCAAGAGATTCTCATTTTGCACCAAAGCAAATGGTGCTCCCATATCTTGAGCATGAAGGTGGCTTTCGCTTACTCCAGGTGACAATTTATACTGGAAAGTTGTCATTCCTCTATAGGGCTACATTTTCTGGGCTGTACTGCTTGGTTGGTTTGAATAGGTATAACGTTTTTCAAAAAGCTGCATTTTTTTTTCTTCCCAGTTTTAATATAACCAATAACTAGAAAAATTACATATGGTCTAGTTGTTATTTTGACCCTGAAATCATTACAGATTCAAGTGGGGAGGACATAAATGTAGGCAGAGCACGCACAGGAAAGCTCAATATTCCGAAATGGCAAGCAGAAGCAAAGTTGATGACAAAGAGGTGACTGCATAAATTGTTTTTCCTCACATTTCAGAAACCTGGCAGTTTTACATAGGTGTCCTGATCTTAAGAGCAAGAAGATCTGGTGGTGGATCAGCTATGCAGGAGAGTGAGTAACTCAGTACCAAGCCAGCGCGTTCTTTGCAAGTGAAACATGTTAAGCATGCAAATGCTGAAGATCAGGAATGAGATGCATTAAGCAGAAGTGAAACCAGCAGTTCTGGGGGATGTGGAGTTAGCAGCAGAAGCAAACGAGAGCATGTTGGATTAGCGTAATAAAGACATCACAGGAAAGAATTTGAATGCGTTGGTAAAGCCATAGGAACCACTGCTTGCCTGAACCCGGTCTGATTAGTTAGTGCTACTGATTCCTTGTGTTCATTAGGATTAATGTTCCTAAAACACATTAGCACAAATGAAATTACCAAAAAAAAAAAAAACCTTCAAATCCAAGGAAACTAAAATCCCTCTGGCAAAAGGCGTAAGAAGCCCAAAGCTATAGAAAGCAGCAAATACCAGGTTCCGTGTAGCAAAGAAGATAGCCCCATCACACTCACTGCTTCTGCCAAGGAAATACCTCAGGTAGACAATGGGACCTCAGTCATTACACATTCCAGTTTTCATGGATAAAATTCACAATTTGAAGAAAATTCAAGAGAGAAAAATACCAAAGGCAATATTTAATAAAATGGAAGCTCTGAAATAGCTCCTGGTCATGTCCTTTCCCCTCAAAGTGCTGGAGATCTCCCTTTTCAGTCTTCTGCGATACATTCTCCATTCGCAAGGCCATTTACTTATGAGTGATGGAGATTGTTTGTGTCTGCCTCTACTACTCTAAACTCTCCCCAACCAAGCTCTGTAGTCCTGAAACTGATCTAAAGTGGCTTTAAGCTAGGCATTGTGCACGCTCTAAACTATGAATGTAAGATACCTGCATCCTGTTACCGCCCTCAGCTCTTCACTGCATCATCTACATGTAGCTATTAAATATTAATGGTTTGTCTAGACTGGAAAACTAGCACAGTTTTAAAACACAATTACAGATACACAGCATAAAAGGACAGGTCAGAATTAAAAACAATTATTTCTTAAGTACCACTTACTTTCAAAGCCTCAACAAACTCTGCTTTAGGGAAGGACATGGAAAATGGAGGCAGAGCAAGGATACCATGTTGGTCTGCTAAAGCAGCATATTGCAAGACCTTTGTTTGCTGGACAACAGGCTTTTTTTTGTTTTGTTGAACTTTCTTACAGACGTTCAGTAGAATGGTAGCATCAGCAAACTCCAGAAACCTACAGGCCAAAACAGGACTCGTGAAATCACCAGCCTGGATCTTCCTCAACCAGAAACCAAGCTCTGCAGGTACCCGATCTACGCAGTCGTGGCTGTCAAGGCAAAGACTCTTGATCCTGAAGTTAGATCTGTGTAGGCAGAGCCTTCCTGAAGTTGTAAGTACAGATCCTGCCCACACAACTTCAGCTGCCGGACAAGGACCCAAAGTCAATTCAGGCAAAACTCAGATTGCCCAAAGCCTGTCTCTGAAATTATTACAAAGGAAAAATGTAAGGCAGTGATGAACACTCCTGTGAACATTGAAAAATCCTCTGTCAAAAGACTGTGCTCCCAGAACCGAGGTTTTATGCATGATGCTAGCTAACGAGCTGGCTCCCAGAAAGGCAGCTTTAACAGAACAATAACTCACAAAAATATATTAGTGATTAAGTTGCAAAATAAAGCTGGCAGCAGTCTGGATATACCAGCAGCACACCGAAGACACAACTTCAAATTCCATTTCTACCCCAACCCATTGCTTTACATGCACTACAAAACAGGTTTTAATTATACTATCTTGAGAAAATTCCAGCACATCTGAGTATAACATGCAACAAGTCCAAAAGGAGCTTCTAAAACCAGACAGGCTCCATTGCCTTAGTTATTACAAGAGGCACAGTATAAAGGGGGAAAAGAAAGTATACACAGATTTTCCAGAAAAAAAATAGCCGTGTGTTGGGCCTGCGCCTCCTTTCAAGAAGAACTCTAAGTGCTTGGCACTGCTTCAGGATATAAGTGTACTTTTGGGCTAAGCCATTTGGCAAAGAAGGTGATCGTAGCACCGCTTTCTTTTGGGACCACTTGTATATGCACTGATCTTGGTAACGCTACATGTCCATCAAAATGCTTTTTTTCTGTTACATGAAAAACAAAAAGGTGTCCAGATGCAGAATTTCAACATCAAAGAAGAGAAGGAATTTTCTCTTAGTAGTTTAGACATTACATGACAGCCATGCTGCCTTTCTATATTCCTTTGGGGGCAGGAGAAAGGGGAAATAAAAAGAATAGAGTGGAGGCAGTTTTCCTTCGCTACAGAGGCTGCTAGATCTATCGGCTAGCTCCAGAACCTCAGTCAGAGAAAAGCTTTGCCCGTTTTGTCTCTCATACTCCCACTTGCTTTTTCACATAACAAGCAGCAGCAGTTCAATTAGCTGATCCTTAAGGGGACAACGGGGAGATCCAAAAAAGAAAGACTTGACACTTCTACGAAATACAGCAGCTTATGCCTGAGCATTTCTCCAGATCTATGCTAAGCTTACAAAAATTAAGGTTAATTCCTTAATTAAAGAACTATCTTCCTAAGAATAAATATTATTAAAAGTCACCAGATGGTAGTATCAGTGATACTCTCACCAAGTATTTTTAATTGAATGAATCACAAACGAGGGCTGGACCGCACAGGCGATTTCCCCCGTAATGTAAGTATAGTTACACCGTTATCTCATCCCCACCAGCGAGTCGCCGTGGGGCCGTTGGTGACGCCACGTGCATTCCCAGTCCCTTGCAAACGCTCGCGGGATAAACCACTTTCGCCGAGGGTTTGAGCTAACATGTTTTACCTTGCCTTTGCCTGGGGTGAAGGGAGCACATGATCAACTATCGCACAGCATTTCAGTACGTGGCCGTCTTACTCATCTAGCTGAGCGCTCGCTCCCTAACAGAGTCGGTTTTGGTATGGATTTTCCTCCCCACATCGCCTCCCAGCTTATCAAATTGCTTCCACGTGACAAACTAAAATAGAAGAAGGTACTTGTTCCAAGTTAAAGAGTGTCCACACAATAAATTACGCTAGTATCGACTTAAATTTATCCCTACCTTAGAGCAGCATGGCTTCCCAGCTACACAAACAAAAGCAGAATTTGGGGGAAAAGTTTTCTTGAGCAGCATTTTGTTCTTTTGACACAGGAGCAAAGGCATTCCCTGCCCAGCTTGGTTCAACCAGAATAGCAGAGCAGCTGCCCACACATTGTAACCATGCAAGCAAGAAACAAAACATGTCAAAAATATTAAGCTAAACTCTTAACTGAATGGAAGTGAAAGAGAAATAAACAGGCAGCACAGTCTACTTGAGATAGCTGGGTCTGAGACTGCATTACTGGCAGGAACTGAGGAATTGGAGAACATGCAGGCAGGACCTTTAGCTGCCGCAACAGCAGGTCACCGAATATATCTCAGGAAATAATTTGGAAACAGTTTCAGTGTGGCAGTATACAGAATATGACACCTTCAGTGTAAATCTGCAAAGACAATTTCATGATAGAAGAATTACATCTGTCCATTAATTTCTGTAGGCCTCAGTTCAAAATCTTGCTCGACTGTTAAGCTTCAGATAATGAATTCTGCTTTTTCCCCACAGGTCACCGAATATATCTCAGGAAATAATTTGGAAACAGTTTCAGTGTGGCAGTATACAGAATATGACACCTTCAGTGTAAATCTGCAAAGACAATTTCATGATAGAAGAATTACATCTGTCCATTAATTTCTGTAGGCCTCAGTTCAAAATCTTGCTCGACTGTTAAGCTTCAGATAATGAATTCTGCTTTTTCCCCATTTAAAAAAAAAAAAAAAAAAAAAATCTCTAACTTGGGCAGCTCGAAAGAGATTCAAGAGCAAAATACCAGAAGCGCTGCAGTTAGGAGTTCGGTGCATTTGCTGAGTGCACAGAAAGGATCCAGAAATAGCACGCAAAGCTAAGGTTTGGCAAGAACGACAGTTTACCCTGAAAGAGTAAAGTCAGACACGCTAAATGAACGGTGACAGCAGCAAGTCATGCTTTAATGTAGGGAATGACCCCAGGAACTACTCTTCTTGGGGCAGAGGTGCTAGTGTCCCTGCTCTGGTAATTTTAGTGGAGTAGTAGAAGGCTGTGGTGGAGAACAGAAGAGGTATGTTGAGGCTATGCCGGCTCTTAGGCAAGAAGTAGTCTTCAGATTGCTTTCTGCCTCAGACTAAGACAAAAATAGTAAAAGGGAGCAAACACCTAGATTTTGGTTGGTTGGGGTTTTTTTAAACCTATCTATTTCTGAGAAGACAGGAGTGATCAGGATTCCGGAAATCTTTTTCGTCTCACAAAATCCCAAGACGTGGGCACAGAAGCCTGCTATGGGCATGTAAGCCAATTGTTACCCACACTTCTCCCAGAGAGCCAAGAGGACAGAATAAAGCCTGGCATGGCTCAGTCCAAAAGCCTTTCCTTGCGGGCTAGCTTCAACTCCCAGCAAATTCTAAAACAAGCCACAGCCGCCGAAATCCCTGGACAACAACCACCAAGGGCTTTCTCCAGTTGCACCATCTGCACAATCAAGATACTCGCTCTTTTCAGCAGCTTTCTGTGACCTCTACAAAAAAATTCACACATGTTCATCTACCCTAATTTGCCACTATCTGCATCCCCTCTCCCAAAACCAGGAAGCCATAAAGATGGTTTCCTGGCTCCCATTAAACCCTTATCTCTGTTGTCTGTCACTATCAAATCACCACCAACGACTTGGCTCATGTTCTCTGCACACCTTTCCAGTTACTTTGCAGTGGGGCTACTCTCACCTCATGGTAACAGGATTACCAAAGCAAAAATTAACTGCAACCCCTCTGCATTATCAGCTCGGATATCGACAGCGCTCAAACTTTAGCCTCTACGGCTTTACGGGTCTCTTAGCATGAATTTAAAAAACCCACTTATCTCAGGCTAGAGATTCGTGCGTAGGCCAGAGTTAAAGTAGAGCAATACTTAAGCTGCATCTCAAGCTCACATTGTAATGAAGCAAAAGCCGCAACTTCAAGCTCTGAAGGGGCACAGCAGGCAGACCTCCTGCAACTGCTTTGAATTAGACAGCTTCCGAGAAACTTGTATGAATCTTGAAAATCTAATACAGCTCAACGGCCTGTGACTGAACTGCTTTAGCAGACAGGTCGAGCTGCAGCATCCTCTTTCACATACATTACCAGGTCCCCAGTACAGTGCTGGGAATAAGACCCTTTCTGCAGCAGAGGAACATGGTAGATGCGCAAACCCTGCAGGAAGCAAACTTTAGAATGGCAGATTGCCAAAGGCATCTCTGGGCAAAATGAAGAAAAACCGTCACTGCCACCCAACTGCCCCACATTGTTTGCAAAAGAACAGGAAAATACATAACCACCATCAAGAGGAAAACAAAGAAAATGACGGCCACGTAAAAAACCCCCCCACGTTTTCTGCACATTCTGTTCCTGACTTTCCTTCTTTACAATTATGGGACGGATCTAATAACAGCCCCTAGAAATCCAGCTGTCACATTTTGATAGTTCACTGATTGCCCACAGAGATCTAATTACCTCGGCCAGTCTACATGCCTAAAACCTCAAGCGGGCATGGCCATTCCTCAGCCTCACCCCGCCAGAGGTCTGGAGAGTGGAAGCAAGGGCAACGCTAGAATGATCAGATGGTTTTTGGAGCCACCAAGGTCAAAGTATAGGGACAAGAAGAAGGGAAACAGCTGCTCTAGAGCTAGAGACAACAGAATGCTTAAAAACCTAGAAAAATAATTAGACGAACTAATGAGCCATAGTTGGCAAAGGAACCACAGGTCAAGGAAGATACAATTCCTCAGTGGGGGGAGAGGTGAAGAAGGGGAGAAGCTCTCCCATGTCAGGGCAGAGAAAGACCAAGTTAGCAGCTCCGTAGCAGAGCTGTGACAAGGAGGGTAAAGAGAAAGGGACATATCAAGAGAAGAGACGATTTATTCTGGAGTTTCAGGGCAGTAGAGGATGAACAAAAGGGAACGTGTGGATCTGAACAGGAGACAGGAGTGGGATGGCAATGCCACAGGGTTTGTTTTGTTATTGGGTTTGTTTGTTTTAAAAGGAAGTTAATAGAAAAACAGCAGCAGCTTAAAATGCTTCAAGCATACAGCGTGCCACTCCTCCTAGGTTATGACAAAAATTCCCACCCTGAAATGAGAAGGGCTTCTTGGGATCCAGCAGCCCTCTGACTCTTCACCCCTGGTTGGGGGGCAGAGGGGGTTCCCATATCAGCAACTCGGCAGCATGGAGCTCCCCGCGCTGGCACCGGCCGCCTGCCCAATTCAGACCTGTAATCTCCCTCGACTTTGATTTAATGCAGCAATTACTGGTAATGTGGTTTGAAGGAGATAAATGCCCAGTACAGGGCTGGCTGGCACTGATGCTCATTCCGCTCATGATGCGAGAACAGTTTTAATTAAAATCCCCTTTATGATAAAGGAGCTGCTTGACTGGATGTTTCTGTGCAGCCCTGATACGAAGCCTCCTCCAAAGCGGATTAGAAATCAAAGTTTCCCCCTTTTCGCTACTGGCAACACACAAAAATAGGGAACACAGTCACCATGTCACCCCTCTGCAATTTCCTTAACCCTAGAACTGCTGGGAAAATGCCCACGTTTGCTTAAAAGCAATTGCCACCTCTTGTCATGGCTCTAAATGTTTTCCCAAAACTAAGCACTAGGGCTGCTTTAATTAGAATAAATGCATCAAGAGAGCTCATCCTCCATGATCCAAAACCGGTTTCCCCTCTATCTGGTTTAAAAGGGAATCAGCTTGGCTACTTCTACGGCAGACCCGTCCCTACAGCCTGCATTCTGGCGAGGAGGGAAATCGGACCCGCAGTGCTCTGGCAAGATGGTAGGAAGTTGGGATCTGGCTGAAAAGGCTGGAAAAGCAGAAGCCTCTGCTGGGTGAGGCAGAGCGGCACGGACAGGGAAGAGGGAAGAAGCAGCACTGCAAGATAAAGGCATAAAATTTGGCAAAGTGGTCAGGATCCCAGCACAGACATGTTCCAGAAATGATCTGTCAGCTCTTGATCGAGTTACAGCAAATGTAGGTGCAATTTTGGGTTGGTTTTCTTCTTCACAGTATAGGAAATACCAGAGATGAATACATTAAGCACAGCTAGTTTCTATTATTGCAAGTGCCAGGAGCAGATTGTCACAGTGAGAAATTGGCCTTGTGCATTACACAGAAAAGGCAGCACTGGGTTTGGAGGCCTGCAGACAGTGCAATGTGAAGATAAAGAGCCTCAAGTCTGAATGCGTATTATTCCTCTCCTCAAGCCACTGAACACACGTAAACATAAAAAGGCTGATTTAAGCAGCTGAGTTTCTCCGTGACCTTCAGAATATATCTGTGGACCATGGGACTGTCCAAGCCTTCTCCTGGGACCCCCCCCCATCTCCTTTTCAGTCTTTGCCTCACCGCCCTAGGAGTGCTCTGTATTCGCTGAAATTGTCTTCTCCTCCAAAGCCCTCAATGCCAGTCAATGGGACTCTGCTCCAAAAAACCTTTTTCTTTCAAATTTCTTTCTTATTTTAAAGTGGCTCTCATGTTCCATGATTCCCCACCCGCTTCAGACAGCACAATATCAAACAACAGTAAAAAAAAAAAAAAAAAAAATCCTGAACAGAACCAGGAGGGATTTGGCACAACAGTGTGACTAGCTGACTCCATGGGAGTCTGAAACAGCAGACGCCAGACCACCAAAGGCTGATGTGGCACCGCTGTAATGGCAAAACCAGCCTTCAGGAGCACCTTGACTCCTCAACAGGATGAACAAAGGGTAAAAACACCAGGTCAGAGACAGCAATGTGAAGATTTAATGCGGTTTTGCTAATCCACAAGGGAAAAAAACAAAACCAAAAAAGGCCTGGTATAATTAACAAGATTAAAGGGGGATTTAGGATCAGGACAGAAAAGCAACGGGCCAGATTGATCCTTACAGGATTAAAGCCGGAATCCTACTAAGTGTCCAGTGGTTGAGAGATCAACGCAATGTAATGGGATTAAATCAACATCAGCTTTTGTTTTTACACAACTGAACCCCCAGCGCCCATGCTTTTACCGCTTCGGATAAGTGGCCGAAAAGTTGACTGGTGCCTACAGACAACCAGCGTGCAGGTCGGCCAGGCACTTCCCCCCTCAGCCCTCTCACGACAGAAGAACAATAGGTACTGCTGCTTTCAGAAACAAAGGATAAAAAAAAATGTGGTTTATAACAAATCATCCGAACAGCCAAGAAAGCTGAGGATTTACCAAAGTCCGTGTTCCAGCCAGCTCTCAATTAACTGGTATCAAGTGTGATGGGATCACCCCAGGACTGATGGATGGGAAAGCCAGGAGGACAGTCCCAGCTGCATTCAGACATGCTGCTGACGGGCAATTGGATTTTGATATTGTCTCTTGCTGGCAAGGAACAAAGGATGCAGTATACTGTGCGGAAGATATCAGCAAACACATTTAAGACAAATTGTCGCATGTCCCCATTGCACAACAATATCCAAGAATTACAAAAGTGAGAAAAGCCTCTTTCAGCATGTATCATTTGCATTACAGCTGGTGCAACACATGCAGGCCAGCTGCACCTCTATTCCCCTGCCCAAGTTTCCAAAGCTTGCCGGTAATTTGATGAAAGAGGGAAACAGGACAAGGCACTCAGTTCTTTCTAGATATGTATACTATTTTTAAAGTTTTTATTCTTGTAGGAGAAAAAAGCATGCATGTTTAAATGAGAGGGTATCCATCACCACCCTGCTTGGTTGAAGAGGGAAGGGGTGTTTATCACACACCTGTTCGCAATAGCTAAACAGCTGCATTGGAGAGCAACACTCCCCATGCAAGGAAAAAACATTAAAGCATCTCGTATTTCTACAGCACTTCTGAGCCCTAAAGGTGTTTAAAAACAGCAGTTACACATATGCTATATACACACCAGCAAAGTTTTTGCTGCAGAAGAAAAATTACCCCAACACTAAAATTTTAAAATGCAGATACTGCCTATTTCTTAAAAGACACCACAATCAATACCCTCACCTATGCTGAATGTGCTTCTCCTTTTCAGCTGGTTGGATCAAAAAAAGTAATTGGCATTCACTGCTCCTCCTCACTTAAGCAGCAGCCAAAATCTCAGTGTAATAAATTGGGGTGGGGGGGAAATAGCTGAAACTACTGCTGGATCCAACAGGCCTGTGAGCAAAGCTGCTCTGCAGCATTACTGAGACAGTCCTGATGGAGCTATGTACCCCACTTATGCCAACAAATAGGCTTTGCCACCTTCCCGAGAGATGCTTCATCTTTACTCAGAAGGGTTCTCCATCCAAAAGGTGCGTCATGGATGCAAGCAGGCATCACCGTAGTGATTGAGGGTGGGATGAAAAAGGTGGCCATTATGACAGAAATGAAAAGTGATCACACTGCACATTTTCTATTTTCTAGCCACGTATACATATTTGAATTTCAACATTTTTCTGCATTTAAACTTTGTTTCAACACTAGATGATTTATAAATTCTAAAAAAAGTACAGAGGAGTGTTCCAGTATCATCCTATGCCAGCTCCTTAAAGCACGATGAGTAATAATCCCTAAGAATATGTAAAAAAAATTGTCATCTGGTCAAAATATTTTCACTTCATCATTGTCTTAATGTCCAAGATTCAATTAGAGCATTGTGTGGGGGACAGCATGTTTCATTTGAGGCAGGAGAAAAACTAACTGCCTTTGCCCTGGATTCGGCTACAGACCCAAGAACCATCTGGTAAAAAATCAGCCAGAGCATTGTGCAGGCAGTGTATTAGTCATGAGATGTAGGACTCTGAGAACAATGAAACCTAAATTTAAGGGACAGACGAGGGAAATTTAATTACTTGTTTAAGCTTCTTCACAGCTTTGAGGAATCTTTAACACTTTCAGCAAAAGAATTTAGCACCGGAGGGCACAAAGCACATCCTCGATCGATTTCTTTATTTTCTGCAAGCCCATTTTCACTTCCAGTGTGGAACTATCTGCACTGGTCCATCAGCACAGCCTGCCTCTCCAATGCACGGCCGCAGGATGCATCATATCGCCCTTGGTACAGAGTACCATCCAGAGCCACAGTACTGCAGATACAGATCGCAGATCCTCCTCCAAACTGACAACTCCCTGAAGAAAACATTTTGTCTGACCCCACAACCTGACTCAATTTTTTAGTAGCCCTCGCTGAAGGACGAAGGGATCTCTTCCAGCTAATTGCACAAGCCATCCAATCATACTTCTGGTTAAGCACGCTCACATATGCAGTTGCTATCCCAGTGACTGCTTAGAGCTGTGGCAAAAAAGCCATCCAAATTCCGATCCACTCAAAGACCTTTCCTATACCATCACCATACCCTTGGGGGTTAGGACAAGGGTAAAGTTCTGGCGCTGCTGGAATTAAGATTTGCAAATAAGCACCATGGGAAGTGCAGGAAACACAGATGTTCAGTCTCAAATCACTATCATCTGCGCTCTTCCTCAAGCTTTCAGCTGGAAACCAGGAAGGCTGAGGTTTATTCTCTTCTTCTTCTCTTACAGTTTATTCTCTTCCTCCTAAGATAAACAGGCTGTTTGGTGAAAAACTAACTTAAACAGGACCCGGTCCCTGTCAGTCTCCCAAGACTTGGACAGGCTTACAGCAGAGTCCCTTGTGCTCATCGCTGTTTGGACAGGTGGGAATAGAGCAGACAGGCAGAAGAGCCGCTGGAGAAATTCACACCGACTCAGCCAGCCTACATCCCTCTAATTCTTTTGTTTAGACTCACCAGGGAAGGAAATTCCTGAACGTGATGGCAATGTGCTGGGCACTGATTTTACTTGTTTTTAAATTAATCAAATGTAGCCTACAGAATAGATCATCCTGATCCCGAATCTCCCTCCTCTGAAGCCAGTAATTTGAAATGCCTTCTCCTTCTGAACTGCACTGGGCTTTCTTGTCTCAGTAGTGACCTTGGCATCTTCCAGGATTACAGGCTTGCAGGAGCACAGAACTGGAAAAGATCACCTGAATAATCAACTCTAGTCCTCTAATAACACAGGCAGTCACATTTCATAAACTCTTCTTTCTCTGTTTCCCAAATCTCCAAAGCCTGTATAAAACCCTAGATGCAAATAGATGCAAGTTGCTTTGTCAGACTAACCCCCAGGGAAAAGCAATGCAGACATCCCCAAACCAGCTGTACACGGAGCAGCTTGGGTGTGGAAGCAGTATAACCATGTTCACGAGGTGCTGCACCAAAACTAATAAACCTTATCGAGCAACAGAATTCATTATCTCAGTTGCAGCGCTGGACAAACATAACTATATTACTTCTGGATTCAAGCTGCCACATACACATGCCATAGTATGGCACCGCGGGGACTTGCAGGCTGGGGAATCAGCTTACAGGCTACGAGCTCGGGAATCTTTGCGTGAATTCCATTTTATGATTTTCCAGGGCTTTCCTGCTCCGGAGCAAGAATCCAAAAATTAGTATTTATATTAACATGAAATGCCTCTTACTATATTCACAGAAATTCACCCAGACCTGACCTCTAACACGCATTCAGGAAAACCTTCCTGCACTCTCACAGCCACAGTCTTCCCAGCGGCTACCACATCCTAACCTCTCTTAGTGTTGACCACACCGTGCGTGCACCTTTGGCACACAGCAACTGCGCACTCTCCATCCCGTCAGAGCTTCAGTTGGTGGCTGACGTGTTTATTTGCCATTCCTACCAAACAGGTTCCAGTCAAAGACCTACAGGCACAGCCAGTCTTCCCCAGCAATAGCTGCCCCAGGCTTGGCACCAGAACAGAGCAGGGAGGCCGTTTTCCCTGGATAGCCACTTGCTTTGCTGCTATCAAACGCATGCTTTGAAAACCACGCCGTAATGACCATACTGGCAGTAGCTACCTCTCATGGGGAAAAAAAAAAAAAAAACAACCACACCAACAAATAATAGAAAGACATGGCGTGAGGAAGAGCACGTTGCTAAGACCCAAGTTTGGCAGCAGAGTTGGGTTTCCAATCCCTTGGTGGTAAAGCTGATGAGCTCGGAGCCTAGAGGGAAAAATTATTCCAGTGAATGCAAAGAAAGGCTTTTAAGTGACAAAAAGGCAAGTAAAAGGCAGGTCAGGAAGAAAACCAACAAAAAATATTTCAAAATTAGCTTGGCAAGCTCACTAACACTATTCTTGCTTGTATGGTAGATAATTAGTAGGTCTAGGTAAGATCTTCACTTTCACAGGGCTCTAGAGAAAGAAATCCTTTCTAGTTGCAATAGGCAGCCAGCCCTCTCACAAACACTCAGCATGTACTCTGTACATGGCGGCGAGAAATGAGGAAATTATCTATACCCACTATAATCTGAGATCAGAGCGATGAATCCAGTGCTTTCCTACCAGAAGCCTAGCAACAGCATGGACCTCCCCTACCTTGGTCCCTCCTGCCTTTGATAGTTTCAGCTGTCTTTGAGCACAGGAGAAGGATGGTTGATAAATTGCCTGCTAGAGCTGCTGCCCCTTCCTTTCAACCTTTCTTGTAACAACAGACCTCCAACAAGGCAACATTCGTACATGCAACTCTCAGAACACATCATGCTCTTCAGAAAATACTTGGAATGAAATTACTCTAGATTATATCTTATGACTCACAGTACACAAAGATTCATCTGCTCATAAATGAAAAAAATAGGGCTTTCTTGTCCAGAAAAGGGTTGAACACTTTTCCCACACTCAAAGCACTCTGCTCCTGGCTATTGCCAGCAGAACACCTGCCCCCGTGTTGTCAGTATACACCTCCCTCCGAGCAAAGACCCTCTCACCTTCGTAGCCCAAATTACCCCATGTTCCATCCAGAGAACTGATGACTAGGAGCCCTCTTGAGCAATTCAGGAGCCCAGACAGCTGCAGGCAAATGGGGATGAGTGAGAGAAGAGACAAAGGAAGATTTAGATAGTCCCCTACGAACAAAATACTCGTCTGCAAAAACAGAACTCCTATACGCACCTCCTGTACATAAGGCAAAGTACCCACCTTGAGTTTCAACACTGACGATCAGATGTATGCACTCAAACGGTTTGCAACATCAGAAAGACTATCATACCATCTCTGCTTCAGAAAGACTTTATAAAACTGCATCCTACACAATAAAAGTGTTAAGATAAATAGTCACACTTGATATTTAATGGCACAGCTAGTCTGCCGCCTTCACTTCCCTCACAATGCCAAGCATTGGATCACCAGGGCAGATGTTTTAAGTTTCCCACTCTCCAGCTCTCCACCGCCCACAATCCCCTGCAGTCTACAAGGCCCTCATTTAAGAGTATCCTGCAACAAGTTTCACCCGAGTTGTCAGTCTGAACCAAGGTTACACCACCACTTCATTTCAGAGACAGCATTATAATCAGGACTGTGATGTTGCAGTTAGCCTGTACTTTTGGGTTCAGTATCCACACCACATTACAGCTGCAGAGGAAGGCACGTTCTCCTTTTTATTTTATTATTTGTCAAATGTGACAGCATTCAATATTGCACAATCTCTTCAAGGAAGATAATTCTGTAATGTGCACCCCTGAGGGGGGGGAGAAACATTATGGTTGCTGTGGGAACCTTAATTCTGGATTTCAGGACTTGCATATTTAAAACCTCGAATTTAACATTGCATTAATGTAGCTTCATGCATTGAATTAAGGAATGACTCAGTACAAATCTCCATGCATCTACTGAAGTCCTGACGTTCCAAGGACAAGAGGCACAGAACAGAAAAACCACAGCACGGGGAACAAGGAGGGAACGGGGGGGGAGGACCTGTGAACAGGGAAGCAAGAAACCGGCACAGCCGAGGCACAGCAAACCCCACACCAAACCAGATCTGTCACTCAGGGCTCCTTGTTCTCACCGCTAAAGGTTATGTAGCCTGTCAGGATAAAAAGAGCTTAAAGCAGAAACACAAATGGGCATGGAGGAAAAGGTTCCTGAAAGGACCGAGGAGGGGAAGATTCCCCGAAAGTAACAGGGTAACCTGTACTGAGAAGGGAAAGATCATATTCAGATAGCACAAATTCACTAATTTTTTTTAATTATCATGGCATGATGCCCGGATTATGCCCCTTCAGCTATTCAAGCATTTAACACTTATTTTCCCCACTCCTCTGAAGTTTAACTGCAACGCAAGCATAGCAACAGCGCTGCCCAAAGTTTAGGGTGCACTAAAGCAGCAGCCCACAGAGGGGTACAGGGCTTTGTCCGTCAGTAAGCGTCCCAAAACTCAAGCCTCTCTTAAGAATCCAGGACAGCGCTTCACCTTTTGGGCCAAAGCCGGTCTTTACGCAGGCTAACAGCTCCACTTTATATCACAGTGCTCACGCACCCCTCGCCAACAGGAGGAAGCGAGACATCAGGGCAACTCTCCTCTGCTCCCACACTCGCTGGCATCCTCCGCGTTTCAGCCGGGTAAGGAACATCTCCATTGTTTACTGCTTATCTAAAATCAGCAGCAGCATGGCTGAATTACTTCTCCTCTTTCCCCACCCACCAAATGAAGCACAAATCTTAGCTGAGCCACGGGGCCTGCCCAGCCTTTCTCACTAAAAACTGGCACCCCAATTCAGGGTCCCGCACGCCAGGCTGCGGGTGGAGGGGGGGGAAGCAGAGAAGGTGGATGTGCCTGCCAGCAGGGCCTGCTGGACAAAACCAGGCAAGTGTGCACACCCCAGTGCAGAATCAAGTTACCCTGCAACAAAGATAGTGTGTTATGTGCAAAGGAGGGAAGTCAAACCCTTCTGCCTGGGTTCCAAGGCTCGCTTTGTTGCTAAAATAAACCAGTGTTTGTTCTTGGGAGTGATGGGGAGCCGGACTCTAAAAGCAGCAGCAGTGAGAGCCCCCACCTTCAGAGTTATGAACAGATTTAAAAAAAAAAAAAAACAACCCCAAAAAAACAACCCCAAAAACTTGGGAACTGATTACTCTTCGCCTCGCGTATCTAGGTAAGGAACCCAAGGGCAAACTGCTGATCTCAAGGGTGCCCAGGAGCAGACAAAACTACACAGATGACTAACTGAGCAGCCTAACAGCTGACTGCTCCAGAGGAAATTCCAGTCCTTGCTCAAAGGCTGAAAATATATATGCTTTTATATATGCTTTTACTTTGCTTGCTGGATCTGTAACACTTTACACATGTTTTTCCTGACATTACTTTCCATACTCCACCAGAAGCTCAAATAACTGTGCCACTTCTGGAAAAACAACCTTGCATCCAACTTTTGTTGAAACAGCTTCTTCCCCTACCCCCAAAGCCCCAAATTCCAAAACTATCTATTTGCTCCCTGCTCCTCTCTTAACCTTCAGTGACTACAGATCCCTTTCAGCAGCATTCCTCCACTACCTGGGATGTCTCTCCGTAACACCAAAATCCCATAAAGCAGAGGCACATGGGAAGAGTCTTATGCATGAAAAAAAAAAAAAATATACACAGGTCTCACAGACGGCAGACAGTGAGCAGCATTATACCAAAAATTTTGTCTCTGAGGCACCTGCCCAAAACTGTTCTCTCCAGAAGAACTTAAAACCGCAGGGAAAGCCTGCTCGATACCCAGTTAACACTACTCACTCTAAATATTATTTTTTACAAGGGAAAACTACAGCCCACTGCATGTAGAAGCTGCAGAGAGCTAAGCCCAACAGCGAAGGCCGCTCATGTTAGTGCAGAGTCCTTCAGCTTTCCATTCCTTATATGTGCAAAGTGTGCAAGCCCTCACACACGCTTCTCTACTCACCCAGAGGTACATCATGTTAGCCTGGGTCCTTCAAACCCAGCAGTGAGATGATCCAGCAATGCAAGAGGCACTTCAGTAAGATTGTTGAGACCGAGGTTGGTTGAGGGTTTGGTGGGTTTTGTTTTTTTTTTTAAAGAAGGAAAAAAAAAATCCGAACGGCTCAGTTTGAGGCTTAGAAAGCGTCTCGCCTCCTCCAGCCCCCTCCTCCAGCTCTGGCTGCTCTGCGCTCTTCTCTCGCACTTAATCTCTCCCTGGGAGTTCCCAGCCCCGTGTGTCTGTACTGGCGTGCACAGCACACACTCTGCATTCGCCTCCAGGGAATTTCTCTCTGTCATTCTGCTTCTAAAAACACAATCTCGGCCTCACAAGATTCTTGCAAGAGGCAGGGATGGGTGGGGTTAGTAATAAATGCAGCCCGGCTCCCAGCACCGGAGTGTGCTTACTTTAGAAGAGGGATCTTTAGACATGAATGAGGCAGAGCGTTGTCCTCCAAGGTCACTGGGGGTGAGCACCCATTACCCCCCACCCTGCTAATTGCTTCTCCAGGAGTCATCTGCATATTCAGAAGCCATGCACGGTGCCATAGCCAGGTTCTGCACGTCTTCATCTACCCCATTAGTCAACACCCAAAATTCAGTCACAATTCAGTAGCTGTATTTATTTAATCATTAACCACTGACAGGCACCGAGGAGCACAACTACAGGGATCCTGAAGCTAAGGAGAAAATCTGTGGTGTGCCAGCCACCCTGGAGCTCCTGCAGGAGAACCGTCGTTGTGAGCTGGGGAAGAGAAGCGAGTCACAGATAAAGGGGTTAATCTGCTTTCACAGGTGGCTGTGCGTGAGTATTTTACAGACTTGCATATTGCTAAAGGGAAAGCAGCAGCTGGCTCCAGTTCCTCTGAGTGTATCGGGTTCCCACTTGCCTGGAGGCAGCTTCCCCCCAAGTTTGACTGGGGCAAGCGCCCTCTCACCGCCTTGCGCTCCCAGCCCGCTCTCCGGTTTCAGGTTTGCAAAGCTCTGCTGGTGGGGCAGCAGCCCCAGCAAAGGCGTGCTGAGCAAGAGACACTCTCGCCCCAACTACCTCAACAAGCTCCTGCAAGCCCTTCCCTGCACAAGCGAATCTTCGTCCCATCCCCCACGCCCGATGCCACAGGACAAGTGTCACCTCTCATCTTTTTTTTTCTCTTCCAAACTAGGAAAACGGGTTTCTCGCCCCCTTCCCACCTCAAAATGAAGAATCGACTTCCCTTGCTGTGCTCCAAATGCTAAGTTAAAATTGGCCCCTTCTCAAACAGGGGGAAAAAAAAAATTAAGAAAAAAAAAAACAAAACATGTTTTCATTGAGGCACTGGTCTCCTTGGAAATGAGTTTTGAAGAAATATTTTTATCTCAGCCAAAGATATAGAAATGGTGCTCTTTGACGTATCACCTCTACTCCCTTTACTTATAGATTACTTTAACGCAATCCAGCGGGCTCAGAGCAAAGCATACAGGCACACGGCCTGCCGCACTCCACCCACAAGTCAAGCCCTATCTACGTGGGGCAACAAACTGATGTGCCTCCCATCACAGTGAGCGCAGACATCCCAGGCGTGCTCCACGTTCCCCAGGCTCCCGTCGCCTTCAGCAAGCCGCAAATGCACCCTGGGCCAGGCTTGCGCCAGGTACAGGCGCAAACACATGGGATGCTGACGGGCTCTAAGGAAATGTATGACTGTCATTGCGGTCCTGCATAAAAAGCTAGAGAAAAGGCTTATCATCATGACCAGGAGGTACCAGCCATGGGGACAGGCTCGTTAGAGACAGGCAGGAAGCCTCTAGTCTTTCCAGCCAGGAAAACCCAAGCCCTGCTGCGCAGGGGAAGGAGCAGGAGCCCTGATTCAGGAAGCTCGGATGTCACAGGGTTGTTCAACTGCAGCGTCTCTCAGGACTCCCATCTGCTCTCACCTTTTGGCATGATAGGTCAGGTCAAGGGGGTGAAAAGCAACGTTCCTAAAAATCACTTACTGCACCAAAGCCTATGCACTACAGTCTCCAACAAGCAAAGCATATGATCCATAAACCTGTTCTCAAATGCTCCGAGAGGAGTGAAACAGCAGCAATGCTGACATTTGCATCATGGTTAGATGCTTCAGCTAACATTTCAGCAGCAGGGTCACACCAGTAGTAGCTACTAGTTCAGCCAGCCTGCAGATTCAGGCAGACACTTCTGCACCAAATAACCTTGATGGCATTTTCAAGGTTTTTCTTCTGATCCAGAATCCTGATGCAAAAATGATCTTACTATCATTTTAATGAAAGCTGAGATTCCCTGTATGCAGAGAAGAAAGTGAGAAGACTGGTGGACTAGGTGAGCAAACCCAAATAAATCCTACTTCATATGTATTTCCATAAAAGACTTGAAAAAGATGAGTGCTTAAAACTAAGCTGAAGAGTGACCAACAAGCTCTAAATAAAAAAAACCCTAAATTAAAAAAAAGGAAAAAAATTCTCCCCCTTCTTCCCCAGCTCTCTCATCCTTTAGGCTACTCTTCCATGGGAGAGAAAAGAAAAACTTTCAGAATAAGGCTGTTCTTTAGTTTCAACAACTGCGACTCGTGATCCCAGCAACTCCACAGCTGGACAGGTTGCATTCAACCCCCAAAGCAAAACAAGACCTATGAAGCCTCCCTGAATCATCCAAATACTGGCTTGAAATTCATCTGCCACTGTTGTTACTGGGCCACCACCTCTCCGTGGAAGATATACAGGAAGATTACTGAAAGCAGCAGACTTCTGGTGACAAAATACCCTTGTCCTGGAGCAAGGAGTCTTGGATGAACTTCAAGAGCAGGTTTCTCAACGCTCAGTATTCTCAAGCAGCGAGAGCAGTACCCGACCGGTCAGGAAATGATGCTGCGGGATGCCTCTGGAGGCACTGCTGCTCTGGTTCAACTGAGCTGCTTCTGCCCAGAGGTTCAAACCAACACTAAGAATATGAAGTGTATGCCCAAGACTATCCACAGTTGCAGGCAGTACTGATGGCAGTGGGGTAACCATGTTAGCCTCAGGTTATAAGCAAGAAAAAGACTTACTTGGCCAATATAATTATGTGGGGAGAAAAAGAACCAGATGAGCTATGAGGCCTTCTTTAAGATTTTATTCAGATTATACAGATTTTCAACTACATTAGCTGGTATGTAAAAGATATCAATAGAAGACGTTATTTTTTCTGGAAAATTTATCCTAAGAAAACACAAAATATTCTGTAAGTAGCAAGAGGACAACAGTATATTAATGAGTCTAATTCCAGAAAAGCAAAGACAGACATGACTAAGACAGGCTTCTGAAATAGGTAGCTAGGATCCCCTGCAAATGCTTTGTCTTAATCCTAACAACAGTGCTTTACAGGATATATGTCAGGGAACTTGGAAGCTGCTGTGTGTGGAAATACACATGATCTCTTAGGGATCTTTCCTGTCTCAAAAAGGATTAAAAGCAGAAAGAAAAAGACTTTAAAATTAATATATACCAGGCTAAGAGAAAAACGTTCAGAGAGCTATAGCCTAGTGAAACATTGGTCCCTCTTCTCTGATGGGAGGCTGTTGTGTAAATCAAAGTGAAAGGGGAAGAAAGCAGTCTGCAAAGATATTAATGCTTGTTAGAGAGATAAGGAAGGTGTTAGCAAGTAACAAAAGGGGGAAGAGAAAAAAGGGAGCAAATAATCACCTATTTAATATTATATGAAGGTATTTGGCAAAATAAGCAGCACTGGTAAAACAGAAAAAAAAAAAAATCTACCTGCTTCTATACCAGTATCAAAAGCCTTAATTACATATAAGAATAACTGTGGCTGCTCAGTTATGTGCATAAATTCAACCCAAAAATACTGCTGATATATAAGTTTCAAATAAGCCAAATGCTTAAAAAATAACTTACAAAAAGTTCTAACCTATTTAGGAGAGATCTGAGTGGGCAAATGGGGAGTAGGTATGGCACAGTTTCAAACTGACGTTATCTGTTTCTAGCTGATTGTGTCTCAGAGGCGTATGATTTCAACTGCTCGTGGATTAACATTCTAGCAGATAAAGCTCAAGACAGAGTACGAGCTAGTGTGTCTGCTACACACTACTGAAATCACATTAGATAGCATGCAGGATGAGTGGCTAGCTAAGCACCTCTTCATAACGGAAGAAAAAACCCATCTGATCATCAGGAATTTCAAACAGAGTGACACTTGCAGGAGGCGTCAGGGGGCTAATGCCAAAGAACACCCTCGAAATTTCTAAATTACAGAAAACAATTTCTTAGTTCAAGGAGTGTTACATTGAAAACGAGCAATTCCATATTAGATTCCATCTTGACAGAAAAGAGCAATCAATCGTAAAAATAGAAATTAGCAGTAGCTTAGGTAAAAATGATTGTGACAATCACATTTGGATACATGGAAGGAGAACAGAGACCAAGCCAGTGTATATTCAGCACTTGTGTGGAACTAGAGGTACATTGGCATATTGTTCCTGGACAGACAGATTGCTTATTGGGCTTCCCTGTCACATCCCCATACTTGAACACTTTTTTATATATAGATAGATAGATACAGATAGATATACTTGTATATATTCTAGCAAGTGAAAAAAAAAAAATCTGAGAGAAGGAAACAAAGGAAATTGGGGGGGAGAGGAATTACAAGGGGTGCTAACGACAGGAGGCAAAATCCACAGCCAGAGCTGGAAGACAATAATGAGTTTTTCAGAGCTTCTCAACAATAGCAACGTCAGCAATTGCATTGATCTGCTACTATGGGGAAAAGGTAGAAACATCCCCAATACTGAAGAAAGAGCCAAAACATTCAATACGTTTTTCTGTTCTATATTTGGAGAAAAGTCAGCTGTTGAAGTCTGCGATAACGAAATGCTTTCCATTCCAGCAGTAACTAAGGAAGATGTTCCAACAGCTACCCAACAAATAGCACTGTCGTCCTCTTATCTAGCCTGAGCTTGCAAACAGAAGGGATGCAACCAGATAACAAGTGGGTTTTAACCAAACTACAGCTGTGAGCATATTCAGGTGTGGATGCTCGGAAAGGCCTGCAGTCTGCATCGAACAGCATGACCTGCATTTGCAGCTCTAATAAGCCCTAACTACTGTACTGGCATTAAACCTGCTGTAAGGCCAAAAGTACAACTGTGATGCCAAAAGATTATACCTCCATCAATACCAGAAGACTGCATCAGGAAAGCGGTGCTTCCAGTGAAGCCACAAATACCAATTTTCGCAGCATTTGAATTTTCCTAGAAGCATCCAGGTTGGAACTCTTCCACTAATGAGAGCTAAAATAACATCCCAATGCTGAGCAAAGCGAAAAATGAAGTAGGGTCTGATAATGGGAGGTTTGCAGAACAAAGACGCAGGTGGAAGGCCTCAAGTAGGGGAGTGCAAATTGTGCACCTGAACACATCTGGGAGACTGTTTGGATACATGAGTGAAAAATACTGATCATAAAAATATCTACTCCTGATGTTTAATAAGGCTTCCTGGCAACCTCTCTTGTAAAACAAAAGCGTAAAATAGTTTTTAAAAACAGCCTGAACTCTAAAATAAGATTAAATTCTTTTATGGTTTATAAGTGCTATTGATTCTATGTGCTCCTCTTCACTGTGCAGTTTTCCTTGGCTGAAAAGTGGGAGGGGAGGTACTCTGAGGTTGGGGCAGGCTGAAAAGGGAAATTTCATTTCAAACCAAAGGAAACCAGTTGATCTCACAGCCAAGAGCCAGACCGAGCTTTCATATTTTATGCAGAAGCTGGATTCTAACTGAGGATGAAGACTCGATCATTGTCCCACCACAACAAACACTTCAAGGACCATCTGTAAAAGGTCTGACTGGAGATGGGAAGGGAGACATGCTCTGCAGCACTCAGAGGGAAATTTCTCTGACTCAATGACTGCTTTCCACAGCTTATCTGACTCCGGCAGAATGTCCCAGCAAGAGAACAGGGGAATCAGACTCCCGCTAGTTGTGGGGTTTGGCTATGCCTTGTGTCTTGGTTTTTTATTTGGTTGGTTGGGTTTTGTTTTGTTTGTTGTTTTGTTTTTTTTAAAGAAGATTAGAGACGGGGCTGCGAGCTATCTGGGGAGAGGCACAGAAGGCAGCCCTGGGCGCACATGCAGTTCCTATGGAGATAAGAGTATCTTCTTTGAGGTTGGTTTACTCCTTTGGGTGCTGCTGGAGACTACCCTGGTGGCAGAGTACTGCTCATTTGTGAAGACTCCCTCCACTCAGGATCCTGGCATTATCTCTGATTATGAGAATTTCTGAACCACAAGGTAGATTTTCCTCTCAACATCCAAAAGGACTCCAGGAAGCCTCTTTCTGCATTATCCTGTTTGTGAAAGGAAGCAAGAAGAATATAAAGTGCATACAATAAATCACCCAGAAAAATACCACAATCCCTTTTAGATGTTTTGCCAAGCAAATAAGCCAAACACTGGCACATTACAAGAAAAAAAAGCCATTTTGTTATAGAGCAACCCATTTTATTACTGGAAAACTGGATTCCCTATTTGCTCTCCTGCAGGTATGGTTCAGCTACACAGCAAGAGCCTTCTGAAAAGAGATTACTTATTTAAAAGCAAACTATCAAGGGCTAGTTTATCTTCCACAAAAAGCAGAAAGCCTGAAACAATAAAACACCTTGACATGCAAACAAACCCAACAATTTTCAGGGACTGTCCTGCTACTGACTTCACATAGTAATTAAGTCTTTAAATAAACTTCAGAAGGTCTCAATTCACAGGCTTATCGTTCAAGTACATAGCAAAAAAAAAAAAAAAAAAAAAAGGAAATGGGTACCAAGAAAAGCTTTTTAGACTTTGTTTGGGATTTTCCTCTCCTCACAAGTACACTCAAGAGCACTATCCTGGAAGGCACTGTCAATCCTTCAAGAGAACCGCAATAAGCTCAGTAACTAGAAAAGGTACATTACTGAAAATATGTTCCCAGACAAAAATCCACTTTTAAATTAAAACCAAGAACACCCACATCACCAAAACTAAATTGTGAAGCCAGAGAACTCGAAGTTAAACATTCAAGATCATGCAAACACCTAGATGTACGGAATTCTTAGAGCTGCGGTATACTGCTTTGGGCATTCATCTGCAGAAACAAAATGGTGATGCAACTGCTCCCAGGATATAGCAAACATGAGTTTGGGCAGCCAAGTGGGAATTTCCATGAATTACACCTGTCAGCCTTACTATGGTGGAACAGGAGTGAAGTCTGCAATCCTCCAACACCTTCTGAGGAGAAGCTAACAAGCTTAAGGTCTGCAGAACAAAAAGCATCTCTGCAGCTGTGTTGCAACCCCAGGCTTGATTTTCAAGCTGCATTTTCTCCATTCTGCCACACCTGGATCTAGTCAGAAGTCCATACTGAACTGGCATATAGCAAATATATTTAGATACTTGTAAGAGGGGATCAGAATAGGCTTTAACACTGGTATTTAAATCCTTATTTTTTTAAAGTTTAGTTAACTAATAGCTGCCTTAATATCTTCACTAGTAATGTCCAGAGAACAAAGTTTGATCTCCCTTCAATTTTTCCATGAAGTAGCAGAAAGTATTACACAGCATCAAACTCCAGCAAAAGTTTATTTTTAGTGTCAAATCAGGAGTACAATATCCATTGAACAGGTAAAGGGCAGAAAGATTCTCTATGCCCTAGACTTATTTATCTAAGTGCTAAAGAGGATATTTATTTGGTTGTGGATTTTGAAGAGGAAGCTATAAATAAAAAAAATGCAACACAGCTCCTAACTCAACAACTCATCTCTTTATAGTCCACAAGGGAAGCTATACCAAAGGATGAACTGATGGTGTCCAAGTGTTATCCTATTCAAGGTGTGAAACTTCAGGTGGCAAGAAAGAAACTGCTTCAAATACCTCATCAATGGAGCTACAGCATCATTACACCATTCTTTGTCTCCATGCTTACCATGCCAAGTGGCTGTACTGCATCAGCGATTCATCAGCACTGCAACAACCCAGAAAATTAAGAAAGGATATGAAGATGACAGTATTGCAACAGTGGGGAAAGGAGAAGACAGGGCGTAGCTCTCTTCCCTGGACCACACAGGGGTTTATTAATATGCTGACACTTAGGCTTAGGCCTGCTGCTGATAAAGGGGAATACAGACGGAGAACACCACCATCCTGCAGAAAGGGACTCCTTCTGGCTTGTTTGTGCAAAGGAAGGTTAACAATGTTAGTGAGTTATTCAGGAAGTAATGGATACCCTCTTGCCCTGAGCAAATTCCTTTTCAGTAACAGTAGTAATTTCCTAGGCAATACAACTATATCAAGGTATAATGGCTACTGTATTTACCTACATAGGCCCTGTACTGCTGGGATCTAATTTACTATGGCATAGAAAGCAGTTTACAAATCCTGGGATAGTAAAGTTGCTAGAGACAGGAATAAAATTCTGTCCTGTATCGCTTGGTTTGAAGACTGGGTTTTAATATCCCTTTCTAAGGGTACAAAATGCATTATCTCCAACTTACAAAGACTCAAAGACTAATAAACCCCAGAAGTAGACTGCAAATACACCTATGAGAGCGAAGAAATCAGCTTAACAAATACTACATTGTGCACTTTTTTTTTACCCTTACTGTCACAGCTGCTTTATTTCTTCTTTTATTCAAATAACATTCTTTCATTTGACCCTCTGAGAAGAAAAATAATCCGTGACATTACCTAGAAGCATTACATACCTAATGAAGACAAAATATCTTAAATCTGTGATGGTTTTGTTAGCTGAATGCCTGAAATACAGCTTCAGTATGAGAAATGGCACAAGTATATAATCAGCAAAGAAGAAAGCAATGACTCCAGCTAATGAAGAGGTAACACCAATAAACACTGAACGACATCTCCTGAGAAACAACAAAACTAAATTGCTAAAAGACTTTGGTGGAACACAGCATCAGCCTGTGATAAGTAGGGGTGGGTGGAAAGAGACCAAACATGCGTGTCAGGGGACTGCAGATACTTCCATTACGTAACGGTAGTAAGAAAATCTAGGCGAAATTGCCATTAACAGAACTAAAAGCAAAATATTTCAACAGGGGTATTGGCTGTTGTCAAACCACACAAGGGAACAGCAGACTGTTCAAATGTAAAAGACATTAATAAAGCATAAGACAAGAGGTATAAATAGATATAAAATATAGAGGAAGATTTCTAGAGGACAGAAATGCTACTGGAAAAATTTAGTTATAAAATACAAAATCCCCAACTTCAATTCACAATGATCAGCAAAGGTCAGTTGTCAGAAAAGCAATTCTGCTTCTGATCTCATTCTGAGCAAAGCGGTCCTTAACCATATCTGCTCCACCACCATCTAGCTGGATTATTCTCATGGCTGCAGCAAACAGCTCTCTCCATCTGACTGGTTCCTCAGGGAATTACAAGCATAAGACAATTTAGAAAAGTGTGTGTATGTAAAGACTAACCACACTACTTGTTTCCTGCTTTTTAAGCAAAAGATAGTCCATTCTTCAAAGTCTTTTTAGTGTATATATTTAATATGGGACTTCCAAGAAGGCATGCGGATCGATACCTACCTGTATCTTTTAATAGGGCGTTTTGCCGTTCTGCAGATCTCACACAGAGTGAGTACAGGAAACACCCAGAGTTTATAACATGGGATATTCCAACAAATTCAGATGTATTTCTTGGCACTTGTGTCAATTGACGTACTCGAATCAGGAGGGTTTTGGCTCTCATAGGAGCAGACCAGATATAGATCTGGTCTTCAGCATCACTGCAGTCTGTGGGGTACAAACATACTGTGACCCTCAAACACCTTCAGCTGAGCTCGTATTAAGGCTGTTCCACCTTCCCCTCTTTCCCCCATACCCTGCCATGACAAAAAAAAAAAAATTACAGTACAGTAAATTCCACTCTGATGCCTTTTCTGATCAAATCATGGCAAAATTAGACTCTTGCATTAGAGATTGATTGCAACTTCCTTACTCTTCCAATCCCTTTCTAAGACAGACAAATTGAATGAGTAGCAGCTCCCTCACATTCGGTTTAGATGAGATGAATGGTATGAAGTAACTATGGCCAGTCAACACGTGCAGTTATTGTGCCCTAGGTCCTATGCAATATATTCTCATCTTATCTTAATCCAAATTTAAGCTTTGAAATGTAGCCATACTGTCTGACAACTGCTGTACCCACTAGAGAAGCTACTCACTTTGGTAACAAAGCAACCAGCAACAACAATATATGAAACTCCTCCCCATTCCCAAATTCCCAGAAAGCAACAGTGACCAGAACAATCTTTTTTCATCCTTGTGTGACCTGAAGAATGCATGTTTCCTTTCAGATAAAGGCCTCGCTATGGTTATCTAATGCTACTGTCACTACAAAGTGGATTAGAGACGCCCAGAAACCTCGAAATATGTACATGGATAGTCAACTGTATCCTAATTCTAAGTCTGAAGGAAATCAAATGCTCCAAATTGTGCCTAATGTAGTTAAGTTTGCCCTTTAGGTAGGATAGACCAGTAAGAACATATTACACAGTGATTAGATTAATTCTTGAATGAAATATTCAGAGGGCTGGCTCTATCTGTCTATTGTGCCAGTATATTTCAAATTATTTCAGAGACTAGCACTCTTCCCGTGCTCTGCTCCACAGCAGCAGCTGCTCAAGAAATACAGCAGTTCTCTGTCTGGGGTGAAGTTGGCAGCAACTGGGGACAACGCTGCTGTCAGAGTTCAGCTCCCAGTTCTGAAATGCCATTCTACTGGAAATACCGAAGAGCCTAAATCCGGCTACATATACCACGCAATGTAAAATATCTCTATCTCAGCTTTCAACACAAAGCTCCGGAGTCTCATGACATTTACTCCTTTGGGCCCTGTCAGTCTTTCTCCAGACCCTGCAAAGGATTGGAGCTGGCTGCCATAAATGGTTGGAAAACAAGATGTTCTCCAAGCACATGGAATTGAGGAGCACTGTTTTAGCTTAGGGAGATCATGGCGAGGAGCCAGGGTGACAGGTGCCCCATAAATAGAGACAACGATCAAACTTGCCAGCATTAGCCACTGCTGTCCTCTTGACCTGTAAGAAAGGGTAGCCCATGCTCTCCAGGTGTATTAGGTGAACTATGGACCAGAAGAGGCAAGGAGGATGTGTTTGCTGGCAGTACCTGATGTCTCTCCTCATTAAAATCCAACTGTGAAGGAATTTCAGCACATCTCGTCAGATACAATCCTACCAGTAAACCTTTATCAGGCCTAGCAGCAAGCACAGCTCAGCACTGCCGTGACATCTGCATGCAGCTCATCACAATCCACAGGCACCAAAAGAGTTAAGAACGCAGATTCCTGCTAAAACTGCTAAGAGCTACAAACCTTCTCCTGTGTGGGCGGCAGCAGCAACTAAATCCACTCCCCAACAACTGGCTGGCCCTCGGAAAGAGAGGCGGGAAGAGACAGGTCATGGGGGACAGCCCCCCCAAGTAAATAGCAGCCCAGCATCTGCTCAGGTTTTCAGCTAAAATCAGTGAGACAGTTCTCTTCATTTTATCACCGGTCTTTCGAGACAGCAGCCTCTGACCTTTATCAGGAAGAGCACCCTTGTCCTCTAATCACAGGCTTCCTGGAAAACGCAATCTAGCCGGCAATTAATACAGAATGGAGAAAAAAAAAAAGCTTCATAACATCAAATTACCACTGCAAGATTTTTAAATACACCCCCCACCAAAATGGCAGAAGAATTCAAGCATGTTCTCACAAGCCATCTCACTCCACTAGCATTATTTAACAGTACTTATTAAAAAGATTTTCTCTCACCTTTCCCCCCACCAAAAAAACCTGCCCCCCCCAAAGTCTTGTGCAGATGTTGCCTGCAGTAGCATAGCTTCTTGCTGTGAAAGCTTCAACACAGGTGTGCAGAGCATGACCTGGGCAGAATTACATGTGCCATTTCCACTGGGAAATCTAAGAGACTTATTAAGCCAGGACAGTGCCAATTAATCTACTAATGGAATGAATCAAAAGTGTGTTCCTGGCCCTTTCCTTTTCACATCCCAAATCCTCAGGGGAGCTGAAACCATCTGGCAAATGCCTGCTCCGAGCAACATTATGCTACTGCTGGAAATACCTCTCCCTTAAAATTGAGAAGAATGAAACCATATTCTATCCACCAGCTATTCTCAGGAGCATCTGCGTAGCTTGCTGAGGTAGTCTGCTTGCACGCAGCATCCTTTGGCCCTTTCCTTTTCACATCCCAAATCCTCAGGGGAGCTGAAACCATCTGGCAAATGCCTGCTCCGAGCAACATTATGCTACTGCTGGAAATACCTCTCCCTTAAAATTGAGAAGAATGAAACCATATTCTATCCACCAGCTATTCTCAGGAGCATCTGCGTAGCTTGCTGAGGTAGTCTGCTTGCACGCAGCATCCTTCCCCAGCCAATGCAGAGCGGCTCACTCACCATGCAGGAGAAGTCAGCAGAACAGAAAGCGATCCCATTCATTTACTCAGGGTCCTGCTGCTGAAGCGGCCGGCACGAGCGGGGCGGTGAAGCAGTTACCGTACTTGGCGTAGTGCACACAGGCTGCCCTCCCACAGCAGATCCCAACAGCAAGCAGACAGAAACACGCTCCCTGCCCAGACTGAGGAAATGCTCATGCTGAATTCTCTCAGTCCTTTATTTTTTTTTTTCTTCATGCAAGGGGAGTTGCAGGTAGAGTAGCAAAGAGGTGTTTGTTTATGTTAATTTAAAAAAAAAAAAAAAAAATCTCCTCTAAGCACGCTTGAAATGGAGATCTGGCCAGAGAGCTTAAAGTGAAATCAAGATATCAAACACTCCAAGGTTCATACATGATACATATTATTACTGTGAGACAAAGGGAAGGACTGACTCAGAGATGCTGAACACCCTGCACCCTTTGAGCAATAAGCAAGGTCAGGAAGAAACAGAGCTATAAAGGCAGCTATCACAAAGAAACTATCTCTGGCACTTTTAAGATCATACAGGAGCAGAGGAGTAAATCTTACAGTTTAGACACACACAAAAAAAAGAGAGAAAGGCCCAAGACAACAGCAGTCATACGGCAGTGGAATTATGTAGATGGTAACAACTGGCTTTTGACTGTCACAGAATAACACAAGTACAGGGCAGGGGAGACAAGAGGTCCTCCGTGCTCAGAGGCAGCACAGAGCATGTTTAGACAAGCATCCATCAGGAATCGCCTAACTTGTTATTACAGACTCCTAGAAACAGGAACTCCGGTCCCCTAAATTACCATTCCAGTGCTTCACTACATTAAATCAGAAATGTTGTTTTACCCCATTAATATCCAGTTTAAGTCTTCCTTGATGCAAATTAAGCTGCCTTCAATGGACGTAGTAAATAATCAATCCCCATCCTCCATACTTCTCTACTCTTTCTTTTTTTAAAGAAGGAACAAGCTCAATATTTTCCTCCTATGTCAGGCTCTCTGAGCCTCCTTTTCTTGTTCTTCCCTAGTTTTTTTCCAGATTCTGTCCATATCTTTCCTGAAGTGCCTAAAACTGGGTAGAGTGCTTTGCTCACTGTCCTGAGCTCTGAAGAATAACTACCTTCTGCAATTACTTGACACACTTGGAAATACATTCCAGGTTTTCAAGATCATAAAAAACAGCACCACATACTCAGTTTGTTATCTCCTATTACCCCAGGTCTTTCCTTCGGTATTACTGCTTAGCCAGCTATTCTCCATTTTATATTGCATATACAGTTCCTTTTGTTAATACAGCTTGGTCTTGTTTAATTTTACATTGTTCAATTTCAGGCCATTTCTGCAATTTACTGTGATCTTTCTGACACCTAATCCTACCTTCCAAAGGCTGCCAGCCCCTCCACATACATATATCCAGTCACTCTTTCATTACCCTGATATTTGATGAACAGTACAGAAGAGCAGAGCAGCCAGGGCAGACCATGTTAAGACTCCAGATCACACACACAGAGAAAAGCATGACATAATGACTCCAAATACAGTTTTCCAATGAGGTGCTCAGCCCCTTCTTAATTTCACCTTTCATTTGCCTAGTTTATGTAAAGGTCATGCGGGACTAGGTCCAAAGCCAGTAGGCTTTCTCCATCTGCCAGGCCTGCTTCCCTGTCAGAGGAGAAAGTTAAATTGTTCTGATACGACTGGTCCTTAAAAATTGGCAATGTATGTCTGTTGTTGCCTTAGTTTCCTTTAGTAAAGGATCTGACCATAAGCATCTGATCTTTTTCAGCATCTTTCCAGGTTCTGTAACTACACTCACCAGCTCTATTTCTTGGGATCTCTAGCTTTCTTTAAAAAAAAAAAAAAAAAGTTGGGGTGGAAGAATAATATTTATTCACACACACACACACTCCCTTCATTCACTTGAAAGCTGTGGGATTTCATGATATGCAGAATACACACTGGAGACAACTGATCACTCAAGCACAGCCTCTAGGGTCCTGAAAGAGGACATCCCCGAACCCCTACCATAAGCATGCGTCCATCTTGCACTGCCCTCTATGCAGCAGCAGTGCTGTGCAGCACACGTGCCTTTTGATAAAGCGAGCTCGGGCCAGGAGCCTGCTGAAGCCGGGGAAGCGCTAGAGACTGTCTGCTCAGGGTCCCCTCTAAAAGCAACTCTCTATTACCAGCACTCCCCCATCAAACATCCCTCCTGCATCTCCCCTCTGCTCATTTTGGAACAGAGCAAAGACTTGCATTACGAAAACCTTTTCCTTCCTGCCTCTTTGAAGAATCAAATCCCTCAGCAGACCCCGTGGAGGGGTGGCAGGGTCTGTCTCTGCCCTCCCTGGATGCCCCTCGTGCTGGGTTCATGCAGTGACACATCCTCTCCCCAGCCCTCAAAACAAAACTTCCCTTGTCGAGGACGGCCATCCCAGAAACTTAGAGAAGTCACCCCCAAAAGCTTGCGGGGCGCAAGAGGCCGAACCCTCTTCCCCCTCTCTCCCTACGGCTTTAGCTCTTCCCGCCCTACGGCGACGGCCAGCGGCTTGTGCCAGCGCACAACCCGAGAGGCACACTGCGGGGAGGAAGGAGAAGCGGCCGCCCCGCACCGCGCCCCGGGCCGGGAC
>NW_009220240.1:10664-12294 GCF_000690835.1 Fulmarus glacialis | reverse complement strand
CAGAGCGAAGGCACCCGTCAGCTGCCTGGATGCCGCTGCAGTCCCAGCGATCCGAGGGCTCCCAGGGAATGTGGAAGAAACGAGGACGTTTTGCATGAGAAACGCTTCTGCTCTGCTGATGCATTTGTAATGCACCAGCTGGGGGCTTTGATCTTTATTAAAAAGGGAGCCCGTGCAGTCTGGCCAGCGAAGGGTGCCCTGCTTTAAGCGTGCACTTTCAGTATCACAGTTCGCAGGCTCCATCCCATCACTGCTGAGCTGCAGTTTTGGCTCTGGGGCTTTGCTGCTTGGTGAAATAGTGAGGAAATACTGAGGACAGGACCTCTGCGTGGTTCCCCAGCAATGTCCTCAGGCTTCGCCGCGCTCCCCTGGGCTGGGGCTCTGCTGGCAAAGGGCATCCCCAGCCACCGCTCGCAGCACGGGTTCCCATGCTGTGTCAGCCGTTCGTGGGCATGCCCAGGCTCTGAGCGTGCAGACGGCGCTGGGGATGAAGGAAGGGCTCTGTTATTTGTTCTCGTCCAAAAATCAGCTGCTTTTGAACTCCTGTTTCAGTAGCCAAGTGTCCCCCTCCCTCCATGTCCAGTGAGGGCCCAGATGAATTAATTCCCTTTTGCTGCTTGGTATCCTGAGCGGAGAAGTCTCCCTGCCCGGTGTCAAGCTTAGGTTCTCATGGGACTAAATTCATGAGTCTGCTTCTTGCTGATACGGTCACAGGCAGAGTTGGGCATGTAACGTCCCGCACAAGTTCACTGACCCCTTATGCAGTTTCCAAGTGTATCAATATTTAACCTACCTTCCTGCTGCAGGTGAAGTGCATCCCACCTCTTTACATCAGTGCAGCACACTCAGTCTATAGTACCCCGATGGATGAAATAGAGGAATTGTCATAATATTTTATTTCAGTGAACAGTAACAATGAATTTTTTGATCTCTCTCTGGTGCTGCTAATATGTTTGTCTTCTCAAGCCAGTCATAGAACCGGGCAGCGCTGTGATCTGGTGGTATTTGTATACATTTATCTTGTTGCTCATGTCACGCAAACACATGGCCGAAAGATCTGTTCCTGCCCTGAAGAGTTTACACCCCGAGTAATGCGGTCCTGCATGGGACGCTGGTGGATTGGGCAAAAATGAAACACTTCCAGGTGGGGAGCGAGGTGGAGCGATTAGGGCAGAGGGAGGCAGTCGGGCTGTCTGGCCGGGGTTCCCAGCCCATTACCCATCGGTCGCGTGGTTTGGGCAAACCAGTTCCCCTGTAGAGCGGGGATGAGTCACTCCGGGTGTGAGGCTTGGTTCAGTGCGTGTAGCAAGTTTAGACTCTGGGGTCACTGCAGAAGTGCAAGATACTGCTTGGTTTGTGTTTTTTTTTTTTTTTTGCTTTTTGTTTTGAATAAACAGCCAAAGTTATGCTGTAAATTATAAAACCAAGCAAAGAGCAATGCAGAAATTTTAATCATCAGAGAATATAGTTACAGTATCTTTTATGTGGTTCAAATCTGTCAAACATTTTTAAATTATATTTTGCAATAAACTAGGTTTTTATATCCACATCTGGAACTGTAGCTCACAAAGAGCAACACGTTCGGACAGCTCTGCAAAGAGAGTTTCAAAATGCACTGTTACAGACTCCT
>NW_009220240.1:0-10653 GCF_000690835.1 Fulmarus glacialis | reverse complement strand
TTCCTGCGCTGCCAGGCGAATTCAGGACCTACCCCCTGCACGTATAACACCCCAGCGTCCGTGCAGAGCCCGTTTTCACATCACATGTGCTCATCGTATGTGTGTTTATGTATACTGGCAACGCATGTTCATACTTGCGAAGCCAGCCAGCACCTATGCCCAGAGAAAGCCCACCCAGCAGACATTCAAACAGGGTACCTGTATGGAGATGAGCGGAGCAGGCAGTAGAAGAACGTGTTATTTCGTCTGATTGTGTAAAACCACTTCTGAAAGCACCTCACTTGGGCCTAACAAAATGTATTTTTAATGGGCTGAGTTTGGTCTAGTTTTTGGCTTGCTGTGCAGACAGCACTGTCTCTGCAGAAATATCTTTAATAGACTGCTATTAAAATGCTTCATCAAACTGAAAAATATTTTGATTTGATGGGGTGAACCCAAATGCCCCTTTCCGGATTTGTATGTCTTACGCGGTCTCCGAGTCCCTCTGGAGCACTGTGCTGGCCGGGGTTGCAGACTGCCGTCTCGCCTGCATGTTAACATCCCTGCGCCGGGTTTCGTAAGGCACAGAAAGAGCCCTGAGCCAGTCCTGCTTTCCAGAGGGAGAAACCCTGCTCGGGGGAGGTGAAGGTGGCCCAGCCGGCCTTCCCCTGAGCAGAGGGGTTTTGCTCCAAGGAGTTTCCCATGCCTGGTTATGCATCCTTACGGAGACTTCACCTCTGTGGGGACCTAAGGATTGAACTTTGCCTCCCCGTGCATGTCTAGTGCTGACCTTTGGTGTCTTTAGCCTTACCCGTGCCCACCAAGCACAGGATGGTTTGTGGGACCCTTCGCTTTAGCCTGTCCTCCCCATGTCCCTCGTCCCTTGAGACACAGCTGGTCCCCAGGGCTGTTGGCCAGCAGGCAGGGTCCCTGCTCTGTCACCTTCTGCTGGGTGTTCCCCCTGCCCGGGTCCTGGCCCCTCTTTGTCTGGTTGAGGGGTGTCCGTGCATTCAGAATATCACGGCCCACCCCAAAAATTGTGGTTTGTGAAGCGACTCTGCAGGAAGCCCTCAGAAACCACATCAATGCTGCCGTTAGCCTCACCCTGAGGAGCGACCAGCCCTTTGCTGCCGCCCTGGGTGGGAGCTCAGATACATGCTCGCGCTATCGCAGCTCCAAAATGCAAAGCCCTGCAGACAGGGCAGGCTCAGACATGAGAGCCGGGAGGTTTGCACATAGAGGAAAAAAAAAGGCCATGACTCCGGAGCTCGGATCACTGCTTTTCCAGCCCTGTGGAGATGCCAGCATGGGCTGAGATTGAAGGAGATGTGTGCCTGGTAGTGGATGGGCAGTTTGGTGCAGAAATCTGTCCCAGGCTGATGGGAGACTCTCGGAGGGGAGAGAGTGGGATTCGAGTCTCTGCTTGGCTCCCCGAACCCAATTCCTGAGCTCTGTGTTGTGGGTAAAAATGAGATGGGAACCACAGAAGACATTATTCGGGGGGGGGAACTGCAGATGGCAACGTGTGTAAAGCATATGTGCAACAGAGGTTTCTCTCCAGCTAGTGCAAGAAATGATTCCCTCTTCTTCCTTTCCAGCCATGTTTCCAGGTCTGTGTCTCCCACTACGACATCTCAGATACAAGCCAGGAAGAAGCGGAGAGGGGTGAGTCTCATTTGCGTTGACCAGGGTGGTTGTACTGTGTCTCCCTGGGGGGTCAGGCTGGTCCCAGCTGTGTGCCAGGGCTCCCCATGACATCTCCTGTGTGCGGTGGGGTGCTGTTGGCACGTCCCTACTGTGGGGGCACAGTGCAAAATCGACTTTACACTGTTCCCTGCTCTATCTTCTGCAGAACTCTCCCCACAGCCAATTGGAGATTTTTTGCAGAGGTTTGGCCTCAAATCTGGCAGAAAGGGGTGGAGATAGGGGTGGAGGAGAGCAATTTCACCTGGGGTTATCACACCAGTCAGTTAATGTTTCTTTGCTCAGCTTTTGCACCCAAAACATTTACTTATATGGCCCTGTTCAAAGTGCCTCTCTCAACCTGCCATAGCTGTTAATTAGGGCTTTAAACCTGTGAGCTGTGGCCATAAATGACCGTGGTTTCTTCTCTCCACTTGGAAACCTCCCGCAGATCATTGAGAAGCGGCGCCGTGACCGTATCAACAGCAGCCTCTCCGAACTGCGGCGCCTGGTGCCCACCGCCTTCGAGAAGCAGGTGTGCGTCCATGATTTCCACTCATCCTCCTGTGCGGGCTGCATTTCAGCAGTGTAAGGGTAGAGCCCTCAGAATGAGAAAGTCTGGAGCATTGCTATGTCTTTCTTATCATTATCACTTCAGGGAGTAAGTAGGTGGTGAAACTGGGTAGTAAAACAATATTAACAAATATTCAGGAGCCCTAGGGAGGATAAATTCAATCCAGAAAGTGTTTTGCAGATATGAAGATGCACAGAAACGGGGATTTTCAATTTGCATCAGGGGATCTTGGGAAGGAGCTCCACTTTCTGCTCACTTGATGTAAAAACCAGAGCCAGTGCCCTGGATGGATGCCCTGCTCCAATCTGAGCACTCCTGGGCTTCAGCAAGGTTTCAGGGAAGAGCTCCTCGGGAAAAATCCAGCTCCTGAGAGGCACAAAACCCTAGACCGTAAAATGATGAATTGCTCTTTTTTCCTGCTCCCAACACACAGGGGTCTTCCAAGCTGGAGAAGGCAGAAATTCTACAAATGACAGTAGATCACTTAAAAATGCTTCACGCCACGGGAGGAACAGGTAAGAACTGCTCTTATAAGCATACAGGTGAGGTGAAGGTGAAAACCTGGAAGGAAAATTCCCTGTCAGCCTTAGCAGCAAGCAATATCTTGGTGCTGGTGTGCTTTGCTGACACCAGCCAGCACCAAAACGAATGCTGCCCTGCCTGCTTCCCAAGGGAAATATTTTTTGAGGGAGGGCAGATGGACGTTTCCTGCCCTGATGTTTTTCTTATGTCTAACATATGGGTCAGCATCCCATACATACATTTGGAAGTCTTGGGTATGTGGGATAGCAAGTTCCAAAGACCCACAGGGACAGCACCACTGCTGTTGTCACACACCCTGCTAAAAGCTGCCCAGCCAGAGACGTGCTTAGTCCTGCTCAGAAATGGAGCCTGCTTCCAGAAAAACGATATTAAACTCTTTACCTCCTCCCTGGGATACATTTCCTGCAGAGGCTGAATTCTGCATGGGGACTCTGCAAATAAACAAGGCTTTTTTCCCTTTCTGTTCTTTTTTTTTTGTTTCTTGGTTGTTATAAGAAGAGAGAGGGAGCCCTGTGCAAAATTCAACAAAGGTCTTATTTGTACTGAGACCTCAGTACAGACCCTCTGTCCTGTTCCAGTTAACAGGATGGAGATCACAGCTCCAGTAAAGAAGCCTCTGGCTTGCTTACCACCCATTTTTGGCTTGCTGGGGACATTGCTGGCATCCAGGCTTTGGTTCAGAGCTGTAACTTGGTCTGGAACATTTGTTTAGATATTCAGTTTGACTGCACTGCAACAAAGGGCTGTATTGTCACGAGAGACCCCGGCAAGCAAAGTGGTCCAGTGCTTCACTGTGCTGTGACATTCTCTGTTTTATTGCTTATCGTCTCATGAAGCTGCAAATAGGGAGCAGAAGCCTAAAAACCAGCCATCGGTTGCATTTTATCTTGTTGATTTTTGTGGCTTAGAGCTTTCTTGGCCCAGTGGTTTTGGTTCTACCACTGTCCTGTGTCGTTCAGCTGGACATCTGTTTAAACGAAGTATAAAGATTGGGACCCAGGCACAGGAAAATGGTGCTAAGCTGTGCATCGAGGAGACACAGTGTCCCGCTGTTCTGCAAGACTGGGGATGGTCCATTTGCAAAGAGGGACCCAGTGCCCATCTAGCCCACAGTCATGTCTCCAGCAGCGATAACTGAGAGAGTCCAATTGGAAAAATTTCTTCCTTCCTGAGCACAGCTAATGAAACCTCTTACTCATCTCACATGCTAGAGTAAGAGGCTTCATGACCCTGGCAGTTTTATCCCGATGAGATAACCGCAGATGCTATTCTCATGCACGCAAATGTCCAGTCCTTTCGGACACCCACTTGGCTATCTGCTTCAGTAATATCACACGGCAGCAAAGTGCCTCAAGTGAAATACACAGTGCATTAGAGAGGGTAGTGAAATCAAAGCACATTCCTGAGCTCTGCATGGATTTACTGTCACCCGTGTCCTCTCCCTACAGGCTTCTTAGATGCTCGAGCGCTGGCCGTGGATTACAGGAGTATCGGCTTCCGCGAATGTCTCACTGAAGTTGTCAGGTACCTGGGCATCCTCGAGGGCCAAAATGCTGCCGACCCCATCCGGCTGCGACTCCTCTCCCACCTGAATAATTACGTGGCAGAAATGGAGCCTTCGCCTGTGGCCACTTCCCTCCTGCCCATCCAGACATGGCCGTGGTCCTTCCTCCACAGCGCTGCTGGCCCCGTGCAAATCCCCAGGAGGGAGGCTGCTCCCGCTCCGGTTGTTTTGACTGCATCTTCCCTGGCTTACCCAAGCCCTGCTGTGAGGCCAGCCCCGCTTCGCCGTGTCCCCAGCGACATGCTGCCATCCCGCCGAAGCTTCCTGGCCAGCAGGATGACCTCTTCCAGCCGGAGGGCCCGAGGCACGGGCTCATCTGCAGCCATAGCAGCCGTGCCCAGGATGCCGTCGCCAGCAGGCGTGTTGAGAGAGGGTTCGTCCAAGAGCAGCCAAATCGCGACGTTCCTCTTCTCGCCAGCCTCCGGTGGTGTCCCTGTTCCACCGGCTTACACGGCGCCTCCCGCCTTGGGCGCTGCTGCGCAGGGACCCGGGATCAGGGTTGGGACATCCAGGATCTGCCGCTCCTGGGCGACTGAAATCGGGGCTTTCTGACCCTCCCCTCCCCTTCGGAGACAGGGATTCTTCAGCACTCATTGCCCACAGGCCTAAGAACAAACTCAGCTGAAAAGGCATCTTTCCTGCTTTGCAGAAGCCAAGGATCCATCAAGAAAATTCTCTTTACTCTCCCCTCCCTCCTCGCACTGCCTTCCTTGCCTCACCATCACACGTCCTCTCCCTCGTGATGCCTGCAAATGTATATCACATGCAATTCGATGCACTTATCTGCACGCAGCTGTACTTCAGACGCTTCCAGCTATGAGGGAGGGGGCACATGCAGATCCCAACCCTGTCCCTCCTCCAGCAAACCCCTCTGCGGAGCCCAGTGTTGCTCTCCTTTGGAAAACAGCCAGCCTTGAAATACTGTCTTTTTTCCTTGGGGACTTGGAGCTGCCAGACAGAGACTTGCTCATGCTGATTCCCTGTGATGTGTCCCCCAGCTGCAGCACCTAATTTTGGTGTGGTGGGAAGGACGCAGCTCACCCCCCTCCCCAGCACTGCTGGCACCCGGCAAGGCAAGCTAGAGCCCCCCCAGCTCCCTTAACGAACTGGCTGCCTGCTAATCCCTATGCTTTCCTCGCGGCATTACCAGCTTTTCCCACTTATGTGCCCTTAAGGTGGAGTGAGGCAACAGCTTAACAGAGCTCGTTCCCACAGCCGAGCTGAAATACCGCCGTGTCTGCAGGGCCTGTGCTGGGTCCCTGCACAAACCGTGCAGGAGCAGCCGGCCAGGCCGCCTGGGCGGAGGGAGGGTTCTGCAGCCCTTTTATCGCACTGAGGTGTGAAGAGGCGAGATGAGGCGAGACAGAAGATTTCAAAGGGACGTCTGTCACAGAGAGGAAGGCTCTGACGGCCAAAGTGAGAAGAAAAGGCCTTTCCCTCTGCCAGTCTCCCCGCTGGAGCCGTCTCTCCTCCATCCCCTGCTGCACCTTTTTTTGAACAGCCGTGACTGCAAAGGGGGGGGAATGGGTCAGACCAGCCTGCATTTGAAGTGCCTCCCTCACTCTCTCTTAGCTCTGCATCCCTCACCCTCTCCTTCCACAATGTCTCTGTTTTCTTTCTTCAGCACCATGTTTTGGTCTCACATTGCTCATCCCTCTCCCTGGCCCAGGACAAAAACCCACTGAGGTTTCACTGCAGACCTCGGCAAGCTCTGGGTCTGCAGTTGTCCTGATTCCTGAGAGCTTTTTCTGCCTTGGCCTGTGTGCCCCTAGATAACTGACGCAGCAGATATGCCTCTGCTCCTCCAGCTGTCCTCCCCTCCTCTCTTCTTTGGGCAGAAAGGAACAGAAACTTGAAGCTCTTGAGCCACCCTGCTCCTGTGCCACGTCCCTAACTCCCATGGTGGCCAGGGCAGGGTCTCCCAGTGCTCCCCCTTGTCTGAACGGCCCCCGCTCCCTGCATCTGTGCCTTGACTTGCTGGGAAACACGTGCAGAATAGCCTGGACCCAGTTGCATGCCCACCCCAAGGAGTCTCGCCCACTTCTACAGCACTGTGACATGAAAAGAGAGAAAAGTGTGGAAAGGTCAGTGCAAAGAAAGGTAAAAAAGAGGGAGAAGATCTCTCTTGAATGGGAGAGGCTCTCCCCACGCCTCAGGTCAAACACGCAGCCGGTTAGACTGTGTGGATGAGCTGGTGTTTGCGTTTCTGCAGATGGTATCTGCCATGTGCATGTCGATGTATGTATCTGCTATTGTTTTGGAAGTGAGTCCCTCCCAGTTGTTTTGATGAAAGTCATCACACTTAACACACAGAAATGCCTCTGCTGCTTCTCCTCACCCTTGTCCTGAAGTGCCAGAATCAGCCAGGAACAACATATTCCCTTTTAATAAAGTCAGAGGAGGTCCTCGCGGATCCTGGTTGTTCCTGCGGCTGGTTGGCACGCTAGAGCTCACAGCAAGTAGCCCAGCCTCACTTTACACTGTGCAGAGCTGTTAGATTCATGAGCTGTGACATCCAGCAAAGGTGTCAAATAAAGTCTTTCAAACCCCTGTCCTGGTTGTGAAATGTAGTTTCAATGTGAATCTATTCTGCTAATCCAGCCTGCTCGGATGACTGCTAGTTTTGTGACAGGTGAGCTTTAGTTCCTGAAAAGCTTCAAAAAAGGTAAGATACAGCTTGTAAGGTAACATCCCTGCTGGTTGTTTTATAGCTGCTGCTCTTGGTAACTCTGGTCCCATGACTTTTTACTTTGTAAACCAGTACATGAGTCAAAATCAGCCGGATAGTCAGCGACGCTTGCCCTGAGATTGGCAATAATCCGTGGCTTGAGAACAAATAATTTCATTTAGCTACCAGCGTCCACAAAAATGTCAGGGAACAAATTGGGTCCAGCAGAGCCTTGCAGCCAGACGCCGAGGGCTCGCCTCGGTCTCCTGACCCTTTGCAAGGAGGACCAGAGTAACCCCTGCTGCATCTCGCTGTCGGGAAACGCTTTGGACTAAACAAAGAGCCACAGCTGAGAGCTTGTCTCTGTTCTGAGGAAAGGACCAGTAAATGATCCTGCTCATGAAAGGTACTGGGAGAATTTTCTGGGGAATGGTGGGAATTTGACTTCCTTTCCCATAACTCCTTCTCGCTCCAAAATGCCTTTCAAAACCGCCCATAAATCCCTGCCTTAAGTGCTGTGTTGGGAATTGCTGGAAGGGAGCAACTGCAGCTGTGATGGAGTAACGCAGCATCCGTCTGGAAGCGGAGAGAAACTTCAAGAGCAATAATAGGGCTATTGATGACGGGTCGTCCCGCTGGTGCCTGGGCTGCCCCGACCCGGCTGGAGGCGGCGGTGGGAGCTCAGTGCTCTGGTGTGGCCTGGGCCAGAGAGAGGAACCAAATTACCCTCCGTGGGAGGCAGGCATACAAACCAGCCCCGCGGGCTACAGTGGTAAAACAAAACAGAGACAGTGAAAAAAAACCACTTCCTGATCTCTGCTGATCAAACGGGAGCCAGAGCGGGTGGGAGGGCATCGGTTCAGGCCCGTGGGGTTTTCTCCCCACAGCAACATGGTGATTAGAACAGTAGCCCGGGACTGGAGCTTCATTTTTTTCCCCAGGGTTTTCTTTAGCCTAAACGTCTTCTCTAACACATCCTGGCAACTTTTGATCTACCCTGTAGGGGAAATCCCCGAACTCTCCACGCACTCTCTTCATCCTCATTCTTCAGGCAAAAAAACATAATGAAGAGGCCTATGGGAACGCGTGGGCTGCGTTCAGCACAGTCCGGCTGGGGTTGCTCGGTGGCACACAGCGGTGTTAAACACCCCTCCAGCTCCAACAGCGAAGAGGCTGGAACGAAACAGGGTCCTGACAAACGAGCTTTTGCCTGCTACTTGGAGGGGACAAGGCTACTTCCAGGCTGCGAGAGATTTGCTATGCAGCAGGTGCTCTAGCAGCGAGTCCTGTTCTCCCAAATTCCCCTGCATGAAAAACGTTGCTTATCTCAGTTCTGCTGTTGCTTGCCCTGGGTGAAATGCTCTCCCTCCTGCACTTCTGCGTTTTTCTGCTTGCAGTGCAATCCCGGCCTGCCCTCTACTGGTAAAATCCCAAAGCCAAGGAGAAGAAATCCTAAACCAGGGTCAGCAATTAGTTGAAAGCTTGCTATCCGCGTTGAGAAATGGATGACCTTTTATATTGACCATCAGCGAGTGAGGTAGTGCTCAGACACACGATAGCAGGGCGGCTTGGGAGGCCTCCAGGTGGTGGGTCTCACACCAGCATCACTGATGGGGATGGACTGGCGAGATGAAGACATTAAATATGTAACCTTTGCTCCAGGCACTGCTGAAGGTCTTGAGAGGGTGAACTGGGAGGATCTTGAGCATCGCTGGTCACCAGGAGCAGCTGCACTCGTGCGTTGAGGGTACCAAGGGAAGTGGGGTCCCTGGGTCGGTTTTGGGCCTTTGTGGGCAGAGGGTATCCCCAGTCCATAAGTTCGTGTCGGGAGTGAAAAGGACCAAGGAGGACACAGGAGTGTAGCTGTCTGCATGGTGTCCCCTGCAAAGGGGACGCAAATGTCAATAAATATGTTTCAAATAAAAGCCATTCTCAGTGTAGCCACAGCGGCTGCTTGCAGCCAAAGGGCGTTTTATGTGGAAACATGTTCTTCGAGCTCTGCTGTGTTTTGACTTTAGCTGTCAGAATGGGAGCCATTCCGAACCCCTTCCACTGCAAGACACTCGTCTCAGCCCGTGGTTTCCCAGCTGAGGAAATGCCGGGTTGCAGAGGACCAAGCCGCGAAACAGCGGCAAGCGCCAGGTGTGATCCCACCAGTGTGTACCAGTGCCGCTTCCCAGCACCGCTGGCTGTTGGGGGGAAGATGATGAGCTCAGGAGGAGGATGATTTGTGTCTTTAGAAAATAACCTGGACTGAAAATATTGCAAAATATCACAATTTACTTTGTTATTGTTACATTTTATTCTGCTACTCGCGATTATTTCACTGTAATGAAGGGTTAGGTATCATATCCCATTTTTATGATAACATCATATCCCACTTTTAAAGCAAATTAAAGGCAATGTAATGTAGAATCAAAAAGCCACAGCAGACCAGCTACCAGCCTCTGTAGACTATCTTAGTCCCCCTTAACAGACATCCATGGTGCCTGAAGGTCACTGATGAATCACTGAATCCCGTGCTGCTGTGTCCTCACGCTCTGCTGAAGATGCTGGAAATAGATAATTACGGGTCTCCCCGGAGCTGCATCTCGTGAGCGTGAAGCTGTGGGACAGTGGAGGGGGGTGAATCCCTCTGTTGTTCCAGCAGCTTTCTTCTGCATTCGGAGTTGTTCAGCCCTCACCCTAGGAAGAGGGACTGACAGCTCGCTTCCATGGGGAGATGTCAAGGACCCTTGGTCCCGCTCCAGGGCAGCCCATGATGTGACCTGGCGCAGTGCCGGGGCTGCCGCCGGAACTCACACTTATTTGAGGAAAAATTATGCTCTGAAGAGGAGGAGGCTGTGGGAACAGCTCCAGCTATGGCCACTCCTCATCTCGCTGCCAGCGACACCTCCAAAATCATAGCTTGGAGCAGCAAGAAAAATTATTTCAGAGGAATTACTCGCTTTCCTGGTGCACTCCTCTGCTCGTCCTGCTCCTTGCCCCGGTCCCAGCTCCATGGTCCCGCTTTCTCCAGGAGGCTGCCCTGGGCCCCTCATGTTTCGTACTGAGCTGCCGCATGACACATCTGCATGTGGAGGATGGGGATGGGATGGGAAACAACTCCAAAAACATCCTTCTGGGGGGGGTGTCAATGTGGGTGTGTGTCAGCTGCCCTAAATCTGGCCCACCATCCCTGTGCAGGGACAAGACCTTGGTGTCACTGAAGCCACCATGGGATCAGTGCGTGGACTGAGCTGTGAGACTGCACGGCTGTCCTCCAAACACCGCCCGGGTGCCATTTTTCATGGCAACCACATAAATTTGAAGGATTAGGAAGGTGTTGTGCTTATTTATTGGGTGGACATCCCAGAAAGGTGAGGGGTAGATGTTGTTGGGCAGCCTGAGGAAAACCAGGTCTTGCTGAGGAGCGGTGAGGACCTGGGGTCTGAAGGGGAGCGCCTGGCAGCGTGGCACTAGTCCCTACTGGTGCGCGTTCATAGTGAGAGGCCACCAGAACCGTCAGGGGATTTGGGATTCCTGGCGTTGGGAGTGGTTTGGAAAGAAATGGAGGCCCAGCTTGTCCTGGGGCACGTGAGGAGGTCGGAGCCAGGGCGATGGCAGGTCACTCCTGAGGGACTGCGGGCCGCCATGTCCCCG